>NC_056751.1:288070766-288325766 GCF_019279795.1 Protopterus annectens | reverse complement strand
TATTACAGGAGTGATACTACAGTAGGAATGAGCTTTGGGTGCTGGAAAATGTCTTGTGTAACTCTCTTAACCCACCCCTAGCCCAAGCTCCGACACTAACGCACACATCACCTACCTGCACCCTAACCCTAGCTCACTTAACCCACCCCTAGCCCAAGATCCGACACTAACGCACACATCACCTACCTGCACCCTAACCCTAACTCACTTAACCCGTCCCTAAACTACAGTCCCTCACTAGCACACACTTACCTTACCCGAACCATACCTCCGACACGAACACACACTCACCTTTCCCACAGCCTAACCCGACATCCCACAATCTCGATCACTTACCTGACCGCTCCTAACTCCGTCACCATCGCACACTTACCGCGTCGCGATCGCACATTCCCTTGTCGGTCTTTCCGCTGTCGGCAAATCATCCTTTCGGTACACTTACCTGTCGGTCATCTGGCGTCGGTGAGTTTTCTGTCAGGGAATCGTCGTGTCGGGCATTAGTAGTAGACCCTTATATATATATATATATATATATATATATTAGCACCTACTTCTTATAAGATAGGATTCATACTTTAATAAATTAGTGTATTTAGATATACGCTCATGCATTCTTTTCTTCTGCATACATTACACGTATATATATATATATATATATATATATATATATATATATATATTGTCACTGCTTTATTGTGAACTCTAAATTTCAGTGTTTCATTACAAACACCACTATGTGTTAGAATATAAGCATAATTCAATACTTACTTATTCTTGAACTTTCATTTACTATCTTATGTAAAAAACTAGAAGTAGTTTCGCATCTCCAACACTTTATATTTTCTGTTTTATAAATAACTGCAACTTTATGGGGTGTTACATTTTCTGTTTTATAAATAACTGCAACTTTATGGGGTGTTAAAAAGCTCCTGTGTAGAAAATTTCATGCGAATATTCTCCAATATGTTTAATTTCCTACTGATTTTAGAGAAAGTTTTTTGTTAAACTCCTCTTTGTTTGTTTATTTCTGATGAATAACTCCAAAAGGATAAGTCTGGAGGGACAAATTCACTTCTAACAATTATATATTTATATATATATATATATATATATATATATATATATATATATATATATATATATATATATATGTATATCAAAAGGTCATTGCGAAAATTGGAAAACTAAGACTTCTATCTCATTTAACAGTGACCTTATTTATCTAGCAAAAGCAGTTTGGAACAATGAAATTTCTGCCATAAGACTGAGAAACAAAAAGAAAAACACCAGCTAATCGCCTGGCAGAAATTGTATAAATTACTACAGAAGTATTCATTGTTCGTATATGTATAATTTGTTATGGACATTGTATATAGTTCATATTTAGTTGTGTTTGTAAATAGTTTGAATGGTTATTGAACTGTAAAATCAAATAAAAACTTAAAAACCTAGAAATAGTTTGCTCTATAACATTTAACAGTTTACTAAAACACATTTCAGCCTTTTCACTTTTTGCAGTTGTCTGTGTATTTTGCTGGCTTTTACAATAATTACCTAAATTTAATTTCTGAAAGTCTGGTCAGTATTCTACTGCTGAGGTACAGGAACAGTGTCAGAAATGTTCCATTTAACCAGTCTATCAGGATTCTCTGAGATATGAAGAACTGTTCTTAAATTATTTACTGCTGCTTCTGAAAATGTTATTGTAGGAACTTTTTCATGTGCCTTTCAGGATATTTTTCAATTCACATTTTGGTTAGATGCTTTTTTAACAAATTTTAGACAAATTACACTTTGGGATATATTCATTTTCAAAACATTAGAGTCATATCTAGGACAGCTGGCACAATGGACAATCTCCAGAGTGACACCTCTTCATCTAACAGTTGAGAACCAAGAAAAAAGGTCCCTCTGCAACTGTAATAGTGATCTTAGGCTAGTTCCCTGCTACAGATGTAAGCACATATTAGCACTAATAAACATATTCATTTAAGTGGCTGTAGTATTAACCCCAGCTGCATAACTGAATGCTAGTATTGCACTAAGCCAGAAAGTCTTTTGAGGTGCCATCCATGCTCCCTAACAGCTTTTTCCTGGGGTAACCCCTCATTTGTCCTGCTGAAGCTAAGGCACTGCAACAAATCTGTCAATACAGATGACCGAAGTTACAAACTGTTAATAAGCTGCTTCCTATAACCAAGGGCACATGGTTTGATTCCTTCCACCCTCATTTTCCTCCTGTGTGACTCTGAGCAAGTCACTTAAACAGAGAGTGCTCCTGGGCTGCCTTTGAAGAGGTACACTTGTATCTAGTGGGCTTACCTGGTTAACATTGTATAAAAACATGTCTGGTCCCCTTCAGCAATGGCCAGTTTTGTGCAAGCAGTAAAATTTTTTGGCTGCACATTTTTCTTAACAACCACTCCTTTTGACTGTTCTTCTGTGAAACTTTGCTGCTCTTGTACTCTGTGACCCTCTTTCAGTGAAGATGGTCATCTGGCTATTTTGTTATAATAAAACTGTTCTCTACCCAAGATTTCTATCAGGTCATCTGGCACTGAAATACTACTTTCTGGTTACTGTTTAGTCTGTGATCCATAAATATTCATGCAGGTGATAGATAAACACTTGCAAACAGTATTTTTGTATTTCACCCTAGCTAGATGTACATCTTTGTAACAGTCAGTGTTAATCTCATAAGGTTTCTTTGTGCCATTCTTCAAAGTCATAGTATACTGTAAATCTTCATCTGGTAGAGAGCTACATCAGGTGTTCCAGGTTCAAAAATATACTTTAAATGCACTGATAACATTAGCATTCATGTAACTTTAATTCACAGCCTCTGCAAGCTATAAATATTGGTTAACATATTAGCTACACATCGTCTCTTCAATAAAACAAATCTATTCCCGCTTTATTAAGGTCTTTGAAGTACTATGTAAGAAAACATATTCTCTTGGATTAATGTTATACCATCCAATGCACACACAGCATTCTTATACTTCTTGTTCAATTTGATTTGGATCGCCTGGTTAATATAATATAATATAATATAATATAATATAATATAATATAATATAATAAAATATAATATAATATAATATAATATAATATAATATACTCTTTCTTTGCACTTCATAATTTTCAAATGAGACTAATGCATTATTGACATTTCTTTCCTTGGCTAATTAGATACATATACAAGCCATTCAATATTCACAGTTATAAATAAATGCAATCCCACCAGGTATCTTAGTTCACAGACCCAAAATCATAAAGAAGCAATACAAAAAGAGCAGCACCAAAGATAAATGAAGAGAAATACAGCAAAGGAATCCGGACATGGAAAACTTTACAATACAAAAATAAGAAGACAAAGAGGAAAAGTAGAAAAGGAGATTAGTAATGGATGGAGACATTAAAGAACTAGAAACTGAGGTCATGAAGTACCTGCAAAGTGAATGATTCAGCACAGAAAATCGAAGTCAGAAAGCACCACAAAAGGATAGAGTAATGGATATCCAAATTAAGGGAAATCAGTGGAATAGGAAGCAATTGGTCAGGTGCCATATGAAGAAAATTTGGAGCCTTCCACAGGAAACCAGTATAAACGTTCACTTGAAGCTAGACAGCAAGGGAAGGAACAAGAAACTCTGATGCAGTCAATGTTGAGGAGTGATAAGCCAGTGAGTTCCCATATGATAGAGCAACGGATGGCACAGGATGAAATTGAAGAGAATGTGCCACAGGAAGATGCTATAGAGCCTTCTATAGAATGTCCGCATGAAACGGAAAACAAAGGATGTGCCCTCAGTATGGAAGAAAATTAGCTAAGAGAAGAGTTGCTTGATTTAATAGACATAGACAGATATATGAAAATCAATGAAAGAAACAGACTGCAGAAGGTTAATAAAACCCAAAAAGTTAGAAGTCTGATAAAACAAATGAACACAGTAATTAGGACTGTTCATAGAGATCCATGTGATATAACAGAAGTAAACAGGCTATATTACTGTGTAGCTAAATTAATAAATGATAAAGTTCTCCCACAAGAACATAGGTTAGTGAGGGGAAAGGAAGGGGAGAAATCGAATGCCATCATGGAAATATCGAATAGAGAAAACTATAAAGCAGTTAAGATAAGAAGTGTCACTGTTAGAAGACTATAGAAGAGGGAACAGATGAACAAAAATACTCAGAAAGATAGATGTGATAAAAGCAATGCTCAGTATTAGAACAGACCAGGATCTATCAAGCATTATCGCAAATAACAAACTAAAAATTTCAGCACAGGTGGAAAGACTTAGAAGACACAAAGATAAATATAAAGGAAAAGTACAAAATAAGCAATTTGTTGATGATCTAAAAAAGTTTTATAGAGAATTGGGAAATAAGGTAAAAGGAATTGAAAGACCAGCAAAAAAGAAGAAATAGATACATTTTGGAGAAGTATCTATGAAGACCCTGTGGAACATAACAAAGCTGCTAAATGAATAGAAGACGTTAAAGAAAGAATAAGAGGTTCAAAGGTATATGATATAAAATGGGATGAAGTAACTGCCAGAGAGACTGAAACAAAATTAAGAAAAGCCTATAACTGGAAAACCCCAGTTCAAGATTCAGTACCTAATTTTTGGCTGAAAGTATTAACATCTTTGCACAAAGATTTAGCCATGAATAAGAACTACCTATATGCACACCCTGAACAGACACCAACCTGGTTAACAACAGCAAAAACAATGCTTCTACTTAAGAGTGAATTTGCAAGCTACCCTAAAAATTATAGACCAGCAACTTGCCTTCCGATGACATATAAACTATACATGGGAATTGATGCTGACAGAGTTTATAGTCATTTAGAAGAAAATTAAATTATGGCAGAAGAACAAAAGGGCAATAAAAGAAACAAAATCACGTACTGGCTAGGACAAGTAACCAACACTTTAATAAAAACAATAAAGTTTATTGTTCTTATTAGAGTGTTGTTACCTGTCCTATCCGTTACTTGTTTTATTTGTTTCTTTTAGTAGTATTTTCATTATTTCTTGGTTTGTGGAAATAAAAGAAAGTCATATGGAACAAAGGATCATTTGTTGTTAAATAAAGTCATAGTGGAGAACTGCAAAAAGGAGAATAATCTATGTATGGCATGGATTGACTACAAAAAGCATTTGATAGTATCCCACATTTATGGATAAGAGTGCTTAAAAATGTATAAGATACACCCTACACTGATTGACTATATCATAGTGACCATGAAACAGTGGCAGACCACTTTGCAATTAAGCCATGATAAAGGACAAATTATAATCCCAGGGATAAAAATTCAAAGGAGGATATTCCAGGGTGACTGCTCTTCTGCCTTGCTGTCTACTTAACAGTTTAGGCCATGGCTATAATTTGGCTCCTAGAAAACAACAAAGTGTAAAGACTTCTCATCTTCTCTTTGTCAATGATTTAAAACTGTATGGCTCATCAAATGAAGAACTGAAAGCACAACTGCAAGTTGTCAAAACTTTTTCAGATGATATAAGAATGTAATTTGGTCTTGATAAGTGTGCAAAAGCAACCTTTAAAGTAGGAAAACTGCAATGCAAGGAAAACATCAGTTTGGGACAAGAATGTGATATAAAAGAACTTGAGCAAGAGGGAGTGTATAAATACTTGGGAAATGATGAAGGATCAACAATAAAACATGAACAAATGTGAATAAAACTTAAGAATATTTCAGAAGACTTAAATTAATCCTGAAAATAGCACTGACATCTAGGAACAAAATTCAAGCTATAAACCAATTTGCTCTTCCTGTCCTAACTTACAATTTTGCATTGATTGACCTGTCCCAAAACATGTTGGATAGATTAGATAGGAAAACAAGAAGGATGCTTCATGCTCACCAAATGATTTCTAAAAATCAGTGGACACCAAGGTTATATATTCCCCATTCTGTAGGAGGTATGGGCCTCATTGAAATTGATTATATGTACAGATCTGCAATCGTGGGACACCACACATATCTGCTGACCTCACAAGACCCAAACATAGTGAAAGTTTTGAAACATGAGGAGAATAAATCTAAGATGACTCTCTGCTTAATTTAGCAGAAGCATATCGGCATCAAGCAGGAATGGAAATCAAACCAGAAGTGGATAAAAATCAGGCAGCAACTGAATGCGCCAACAAACAAAAGAAAGAATATAAGAAGAAGGACCATATGAGAAGGTAAGAAATGTGGAAAAGGTATAAATATAGATGCAAGTATAGAAAACTTCTGGAAGAACCTCATGTTGATCAGGAATGAACTCAGGAATGGTTGAGGAGAGGTGAATTCAAACCAACAGATGAAAGGTTATTATTGGTGGCCCAAGATAGTGGGTTACGTACACGTTGGTTTACAAAGTCCATTGAACATGTGGGAGAAACAGACAAATGTAGGTTTTGTAAAACAAAATTGGAAACAGTCACACACCTCATTGCTGGTTGCAACATACTAATGACGGAAGGACTGTATACTGAAAGGAATAATAATGTGGCAATACTATTGCACTGGAGATTGTGCAAACATTATGGTAATGAAGTGACTGAAAAACACTGGAAACATGATCCACAAAGTATCATAGAAAATGATGAAGTTTATATCGCATGGGATCACCCATTACCAACAGTTCAAAAGATAGATGCTAGAAAACCAGATATAGTGGCCCAAGAAAAGAAGACAAAAGTAGCACTGATCATTGAAATTGCCACACCCAGTGACTACACTGTCTTGCGTACAGAGAGACACAAAATCATGAAATAACAGGATATGGAGACAGAAACAAGAGCAATGTGGAAGAAAGATACTCAGACAGTTCCAATAGTAGAAGGAGCAATGGGCCTTATAAAAAAGAATCTACAATTGTATTTAGCTACGTTACCAATCCATGTAACCCTGTACGAATTGCAGAAGGAGTCATTACTAGGCACATTACTGGGCTCCAGTCAAGTGACAAGTGGAGTACCTCAGGGTTCAGTTCTGGGACCGCTCTTGTTTGGCATCTACTTCTCTGAAGTACAGGCCAACACTAAGGGACTCTGGCTAACAAAGTTCGCAGATGACTGCAAACTGGGAGCCATTATTGAATCTCCAGATGATGTGGATATTCTACAAAAGGGCTTTACAGAAACAGATGTTTGGTGCCAGAGCCATGGGCTCAAGCTCAGTGCTAAGAAATGTATAGTTATCCCCTTTGGGAAAAACATGTACGTGTGAATTACCACAGAGATGGCAGTACAGTAAACACCGAAAGTGTGATAAGAGACTTAGGGACACAGGTGGACAGTGGTCTCACCTTCGAAGGCAAATTCTCAAGACTCCAGCATCAAGAAAGAACTTCAGTCTCTGATAACTATAATCCAGCAACTTACTGCTAAGATGGATAAAATGGATACTAAAATTGATACCTTCATAGAAAAAACTACAAAACAAATAGACTTGTTACATATAGACCTGCAACAACAGAAGATCCAGATGACAGGCATAGAAGAAGCTGTGAATGACATGGAAAATAGAATCCAAGAAGGAAATCAACATTGAGTTTCTGCTGAAACAAAATACACATTTACAAACAAAGCTGGATGACTTGGAAAATAGATCTAGGCGCAATAACATTAGGATTTTTGGACTGCCAGAAAATATTGAAGGTAACAATATTACTTCTTTTTTAACAACATGGCTCCCTAAAACTTTAGACTTACCAGAAGCATTCTCTTTTGGTATCGAAAGAGCACATAGATCTATAGCTAATACTAACTCTAACAAAAACTATCCTAGATCAGTTATAGTTAGATTTCTATCATCTTTTGATAAAGAGATGGTTCTTAAATCTGCTTGGGCTAATGCTCCTATTAAGATTAATGAGACAATTGTGCGTTTTGACAATGACTATTCTTCCTTGGTAATAGCTAAAAGAAAAGTTTTTCTGCCACTAATAAGGGAGCTTAAAAAAGCACAGTTTAAAACATACCTTCTGTTTCCTGCCAAGCTAAAAATCTTCCTTCCTGATGGTCCTAAAATTTTTGATGACTTAGACTCTGCTTTACTGTTTATAAAAAAAATAAGATTTTGGATAAAATAGAGGAAATTGAATGGGCTAGTCCTTCATTAAAGAGACTGGCAACTGAAACTTCGTGGAAGACTTCAGAGAAGAAGACGAGACTAAAGAACAAATTATTTGTTCTATGTTTTTTTTCTTTTTTTCTCTCATCATTTTACTTCATTATTAATCTTTTTAAATATAGTTCCTGCATTTCCAAAAAGCCACAAATGTTCTGAAAAAGATTTAATCAAAGTTATTCTCTGTGTGCAAACAAATGTTTTGTTTCATAACCAGTCAAAATATCTGAGGAACTAATAACAAGCTATTATTCAATTTGTTTCTCTTTCTGAAAAAGAGAAGTAAGGTCAGTAATTTGATACATTTTTTTTCTTTTTTTTTCTCCTTTTCTTTTTTTCTTTGTTTAAACAATGACATTCTATTTAGATTATGTAGTGGGTAAAGGGTGGGGGAGGGCAGGGAGAGAAGAGTAATGAAAATATGATAAATGGAATAATAACATATTTATTCCTTGTAAAAAGTTTATATGTTCTTCAAATGCTATTCCTAATTATACTTTCTTGATTATACTGCTTATGCTTGTTTGTAAATAATCTGTCATGCTTTAACTAATAATAATTAGAACTAAATAATAGTAAATAATATGTTTTATTTTTATCTCTCTTAATATAAACAGTAAGTAATATTCCATTGTATATACTTCTTATAGCTTTCTCTTACATTTTTTTATTTCTGCTTTACACTCTTTTATTTTCTACTCTTTTTTTCTTTTCTTTATTCTTTCTCTTTATTTTTTTCCTCATATTAATATATAGAAATGCTTTTGATCATACAGACACAGTAAATAATAAGATTTGCATAAAAATTGAGTTGGGACAAAAATATTGAGTTTTATTACTTATTAATTACTTTGGGCTTAATTTCACTTACATAGAAGCTGTAATAACCTGTAAAATACATCGCAAAGGTTTTGTCATGTTTAGATGCATTTACACTGCTAAATGAATGTTTGTCACTAGTTTTTAACAAGTTTCCCGCCAACATGTTAAGGGAGACAATCTGGGATGTGGGCTACCTCATGAACAGTGTCCATGAGCTGTTTCAAAAGCTTCAACTCTCAGAATTCTCACAGAGAAGCTGAAAGCAGTCAATCTGACCTTTGACCCAGATATCACACTGACACATCACAGATTCAGGAAGAACACTCTACCAGGAAGTAGAACTGATGCAAATGCGACTATGTGAAGGAAAATGAACTCTTTGACATTTAAATGTGAGTTATTTTATATAATTACTTAAATATCTATGTTATAATTCATAAAATATGTCAGTTATAATGATTTTAAATTATGCAGTTTCTTGTAGAAAGTAAATGTCTTATTTTAGAAGGCATAGAAAATGAAACATTTATTCAAGTGTTTTTGAAAATCTACTTGACTGCAGCATACTAATCTGTGTTAAAACTTATGTTCCAAACATATACATTACTATAACTCATTTAATTCATCTGATTGACAAGCATAAATAACTTTATAACTCTATACTGGAAGAAATTGTCATGTGATATATTTTAAAGCAGTAGTATAGACATACAAAATACAGATGTTTTTTTTACAATAATGCAAGTGTTTCTGAGAATTTGCATAACTATGCAGTATGATTTATAACAATTTCTATAAATATAATATTTTATTCTATTGACAATAATGAGTATGAGTAAAATGCTCATATACAAACAATTCAAGGTTTTTTTTGGAAGCTGTTGACTGCATTTACATGACAGAAAATAGATGCATCTTAATATATGTAATGTCTGAACCATATTAGCCAAAGTTTTTGATTTAAATGAATGTTAGAACTTATTTTTACATACTTTGAATAAATTAATATGTAAATATGCCTTCTTTTTTTTTTTTTTTTTCTTTCATTCACTCTCTCTCTCTTTCACGTCTTTTATTTCTCTCTCTCCTCTTGGTTTCTAATATCAAGTTTATTTGATTGCTATTTGAATACAAGTGTATTATATTACATAGATGTATATAGTAGTATGAATAGTTTAAAAAAAAAAAAAAGAGTTTATTTTAGTTTATATGATGCTGTTTTATCAAATGTGTAGTCTTGTCTTGCTAGATAATTGAATTGAAAGCTGTTAATTTAAGGTTAAATATAACCAGTATTAAATTGATAAGGTGGTAGCTGAGGTACTGCTGCTTAGGGTAGGGGGTTAACTTGAGTGGTAAATACTACTCTAAGTTGGAGTTTTTAACTCCAGGCTGGATGCAAGGTTTAATCCTTACATTATTTTCACTTGTTCATTGTTATATGTATATAGTTTTGACATCCACAATATATTTTGTACACTCATTGTCACTACAAACAAAATTGAATCCTATACAAAATCCCATAAGAGATTCAATAAATACAGCTATATTTAAAGGTACACCTAAAGGAGGAGATGTAACATTACTTATGTTGTTATTTGTTATTTTGATCATAAGATTCTTAAGTTTTAAAATGCCAAATGACATCTTTAAAAGGAATTTCTTTAAACATTAATGGATTGAATAATCCGTAAAAGGGCAAGCCTAATAAGATACATTAATTTACATAAGGCCAACTTAGTCTTCCTGCAAGAAACCCATCTCTTGAAAAAGATATTGATAAACTAGCCACAAACAAATATACAGTATTGGTTAGTTCAGAGCACACTCAGAAAAAAGAGGAGTGGCTATTTTATGGAATAAAAGTATGCCCATTCCTAAAACCATTAAGTCTTATCAGGATGACAAAGGAATGTTTTGTATGGTTACAATACAAATTAATGGGAAGACTTACACTTTAATTAATGTATATTGGATACCTGGAATTGGTATTAATACAGTGAAACATCATCTTGATAAGATCATATCATTCTCTATAGGAGATATTATTTTAGCTGGTGACTTTAATTGTATACTACATGAAAGTGATACTACCACTATAGGAAAAAGAAGAATTACATCTAATGCAAAACATTTAAATGATTTTGCTAATTCTTATCATTTGAATGATATTAATAATCAGATAGATTCAAAATCATTACCATACACCTTTTTTTCTAACAGATACAAAACTTATTCAAAAATAGATATGGTCTTTATTTCTAACCAGATGGCAACAGATTTAATTAATTCCAAAATCATTTCATGTCCTATATCTGATCATAATTCAATTGTTTTTGAATTCATGATAAAAAATACTCATAATGTTCAGATCAAAAGGATACCAGCATACGTAACTCAACTAAAAGACTATAAAGAATATATACTTTCAGAAGTACAACATTTTCTAGACATAAATAATACTCCTGAAGTTTCCATTGTCTACGTTTGGGATGCCTTAAAATCATATCTATATGGACAAAGTATAAGATGGTATAATAATAAAAGGAAATCTTGGGATAAGGAATTGTTAGATATTGAAAGTAAATTAGACTCTTATAAACATAATAATAAAGAAAATATTATGGATAAGAAAGTCATTGAAGAAATAAACAAACTAAATGAGAAATACAAAGAAATTTTAACTCATAAAGTTAAAATAACTCTAGAGAAATACAAGTTTTTGTCTTACTCAATAAGCCCCAAATACTTACATAGACTTAAAAATAAAACAAAAAGGTTGAATAAACAAAACCATATCAAAGAAATCTTTTCTCTAAGGAAAAGAAGAATGTTTCTAGTCTACCAGAAATACTAGATGAATTTAGAAATCACTTTCACAATATTAACAATAATAACATTAACATGGAACCTAAAGATAAAATAAAGGAGTTTATAACCACAAACATGAATAAAAAGCTTAATAAACAACAGATTAAACTATTGGACAAAAGTATTTCATATACAGAGGTTATTACACAAATAAATAAGCTTAAATCAAACAAAGCACCGGGTAATGATGGTATTATACCAGAGATATATAAAATCCTTTCTAAAAGTACATATTCATTAATACATAAGGTTTTAATTTTGGCCCAAACTGAGTTAATAACCCCCCCCCCATCTTGGAAATATACATTTATTTCGCCAATTTTAAAACCTAATAAAGATCCAACTAGATGTACTTCATATCGGCCCATCTCATTACTTAATGTTGATTATAAAATGTTTATGAGTATTTTTGCTGATAGATTGAAGACAATCATTCCCGGTATTATAGATATAGATCAGACAGGCTTCATTGTAAATAGAAATACTTTTGATAATATAAGAAGAACTTTAACATTAATTGATTTTGCAAATAGGAAAAAGAAAGATTTAACACTTATTAGTCTTGATATAAGTTCAGCATTTGATTCAGTAAGTTGGGACTATCTGTTTACCTTATTGAAGTACACAAACTTCTCAGATGCATTTGTAAATCTAATTGAGCATTTATACAAAGGAACGTTGGCTTATATTAAGGTAGGAACATATGTTTCACAAAAAATACCCATTCTTAAAGGTACAAAACAAGGATGTCCACTTTCTCCACTATTATTCACTTTAGTAATGGAGCCTTGGGCTAATTTGATCAGAAACAGTACTAACATAGAGGGTTTTGAAATAGATGAAAATACAACATCCAAAATTCAACTTTTTGCAGATGATGTTCTAATTACATCAGCAGGATCTAATTCTTCTATGCAGTCTCTATTTGATAAAATGATGAATTTTAAAAGTATTTCTGGTTTAATATTCAATGAAGAAAAACTAAAATACTACCTATATATACACGAAAAATATTCTCATTAGTGATTTTACTAAATATGTACCCAATTCAGGTCAGATAACTTATTTAGGTATAATACTATCTAAAGATATTAAATCTATTATATATAATAATTATAATACCTGTTTTCTTAATATACAAAATCTTTTTAATACCTGGAATAATATGTTTTTTACTATGGAGGAGAGACTTACAATTATTAAAATGATAATATTCCCCAAGATTTTATACTTAATACAATCAATAATACTTCCACCTACAAAAATAATTATCAAGAAACTGAATACACTAATGTTAAATTTCCTATGAGCACCTAATAGACCTAGGATTGCATTAAGGAAACATACTAATAGCTGGTCTCAAGGGGGTATTTCTTTTCCAGACTTTAATTTATATACTATCTCTTCTATTGTAAAAGTTATTACTTTATTAATAGATCAGTCATATGTCACAAAATGGAAAGATTATTGGGAGCTAATTAGTATGCACTTCATGAAAATCTCCTTAACACATAAAAATATGATTGTAAATAACTCCATGTTATGGTTACTAAAGGAATTTTGTACTTCACCTATTACACCTAAACATATGGTTTGTTACCCATTAAATATTATTATTAGCTTTCGTAACTTTATATTCATGCACCCTAAGTATAGGGAATGGAATTTTATTATATTCCCTATAATGTATACTCAGGGTATGCTTTTGTCATCTACTTCTGAAGGAACTCATTTAGCTATAGATAATGATCTAAAGTACTGGTATCAGTTGATATCTGATAATAAAGTTAAAAATCTAGATTTCTTAAAACAAGAATTTGATCTAAGAGAAACTTGCTGGTTAGAGGTTCAGACCTTTAGACAACATCTCATTGATAGAATAGATCTAATGTCTATAACAGTTAAAGAATCTATTCCAACACTTATTGATTACTTGATATTAAATTTACAACATAAAGTTTCTGATAAAGGTAAACTTTCATACATACATAAAATTATCAGACAAGAAACTTTTTACAGTGTAGATACATACTGGAATTATTTCACTTCTATTAATGGGGACACACCAAATCAACAAGATAAACAATATATATTGAATCTGCCTATAGAACTACGCCTTCCATTGTCTGGAGACTTTATACATGGAAATTTTTACATAGATCTTTTATACACCTTTGATGATGAATAAAATAAATAATAAAGATAATCTATGTAAGAGATGTAATGTAGAAATTAATGCTGACTGGGCTCATATGTTTTATGACTGTATAAAATTGAAAGAATACTGGAAGTCAGTTAATGAATTTTTGCAGGCTCTTTTACAGATAATTTCATTATTTCTAAATCTCTTATATTATTCAACACACCTGTACCTCAAAGTGTTAAAAAGGTTAAGCTTCCCTTGTTATGGTCTATTCTAGCAGTGGCTAGGAAAATAATAACCAGAAATTGGATTTCAGATACACCTCCTTTGTTCAATGAATTTAAAATGTTATGAATATAGTGTGCCATATGGAAATAAACACAATTAGGTCAAGAACAACTAGAAAAACATCTTATTATATTGTATGGGATAATTTACAAAATTTGTTAAAAAAATCCTAATTTCAATAGCATGGTATTTTAGTTTAATTAATTGATCTGATTGTAGTGGATGTCTTTGTAAATACTTTAGTTGTTTTGTTGAATGTTATAATCATATCTATTTTTAATTACTTGTATAAAATTGTTGTGATATTTCTCTTGTATGTTAAAACAATAAACCTGTTTTGAAGAAAAAAAAAAAAAAAAAAAAAAAAAAAGTGGTCTCACCTTCGATAACCACATCACCACAACAGTCAGGAAATCCTTTTATGTGGCACACCTCATCACTAAGGGCTTTTCATCCAGAAAAAAGGAGGTCATTGTCCCACTGTACTCATCCCTCATTAGACCCATTATAGAATACAACATCCCTTTTGGTATGTACCTCTCAAGACATCTGCAACAACTGGAAAGGCTGCAGAAATACCTCACTAAAAGAATTACAGGCCTAAAGCAGATGCCCTATGCTGACTATCTAAAAAAACTCCACCTATACTCTGTCGCATATCGTCTAGTCAGACGTGACCTCTGCTTAACATACAAGGCCATGTCAAACCCAGAGCTGTTGGACATGCTACACTTAAAGAAACCCCAATCCCTCAGAGAGACACACTCCAGGGATCTAAACCTTGTCATTACAATGAACAAAACATGCTGGAGGGATAGGTTCCTGATCCAGAGACTCCCCAGACTCTGGAATAGACTGCCCATACATGTAAAGCAGAGCACCTCTTTGGTCCTCTTCAAAAAGAACCTTGATGATCGGATGGGAGATCGGAAGTTCACACTGGGGATCATGTCAGTCGCCCTGCTAGACAGGGGTCCAGGGAAGTAAATACTGCGGGAAGAAATAGCCAGGGAATTTTTTATGGCTAGGCTTGTATAGGCCCTAGGGCCGATAGTTTAGTACCGACCTATGAACCTATGAACATTGTGGGTGCTGCAAAGAGCACTTTTCCCTGACATCAAAGACTAAAACAATACTAATTTTATGAACTTTAATTGTACTTTGACTTAGGAATGAGGATCATTCCCATCATAGTATTAGGAACCCAAAAGGTTTGGAAAAATTAAAAGAGTGAAGCAATCAAGTATAGCTACCACTAAGATGATCCCCCTTCTCTGTTTCTGTAACTAACATACGGAACTATATGCATGCAGACACAAGAAATTAACTGAACCACAGTGCATTTCTTCAAAACTTAAATGACATATTTAGCACACAGTTGGATTTGTTCTTGCATCTGACTTCTTCATACGAATCTTTTTTCTCTACAATTTTAAATAATTGTGGTTCTAAACTATTCATTATTCACAGTTGCTTCATCCTCAGTTTTGGTAGTTCTCCAAATCCTGTATTCTTCATAACACTCCTTAGTCTCTCCGTAATTCCTAACTCCAGATTTACTACTTGTACTAATTACTATTACATCATCTCCTTTACCACTAGGACATAACGTGCCTGCCTTCTATCTGCTCTCTGTCTTTACTACCCATTCTATATAACCCTCATTAGTTAATATGCAATAACCTTCCTGACTTCTACATTACAATATCTTAGTATCAAATACTGCTTTGTTTACTGCATGTATTTGCCTAAATGCTTTACTGACTTATAATTGTATACACATTTTGGTAACTAAACATAAAACTTGGAGCTCTGTTCTCTTACTCCTTAGGGATGATCATTGCCCTGTCTTCTCGGCCATTTAGACACAATGAATACCACAGTGTACAGAATTCTATAGCAATGAGCCAGTTCCGAAGTTCAGTAATTCAGAAATGCCTGTCACTATTGTACTGTGGTCCACCATCCTGACTGGGAATTTCCTAAAACATTTCACTCCCTAATTATGAAATTGGAGTGTGGGTCATTACCATATCATGGTAATGGGGGTGATTAGTGCATATCCTGCCACTGGCATGAGTTCACCAGCATCATTTTGTAGGTGTGGGATTGGATACATTGTGCTAGCTGTTTTACCTGGGCCATAGGATGGCCATAGGCCATCATTGCTGATGGTGAATTTTCTTTAATGTAGCAGAATTGTTTTATTACTTTTGTTAATATCATATTAATATCTTTCCCAGCAGAACCTACCTGCACCATAGGGGAACTCTTTTGTTGGTGGGGATTTTCCTACCTTGCAACATTAGTTATCTGTTTACTTTTTTAATGCCTTGCTAATATGCTGCACATCTATATCTGTTGAGCAATTTGTTAGTAGAACAAAGAGACTGCAATGCTGCCATATGTAACATTATCGGATTATATATGTCTGGATTGCAATGGGTTGCCCCATAGTGGCCATCTGGTACTCACAGAGTTTTCTTTTTACCCCATTGTGTTCCTTCTTTTATGAATCACAACAGGCTTTTTACATGCCAGTCTATGACATTCCATGCCTGCTCCATGGCATGCAATACTTATAAATAGTATCAATCCTGTCTTATTTTTCAGTGACTCAGACAGTCTCACATCCAATTATTCTTTGGGAAAACCTGTTTTACTATAGGCTGGAAAAGTGAGTCTTGAAACATCAAAAAAGATGGTCACAGCATAGCTTTCAACTATCCAGATTTTCACAGAATGTGCAGTTTTTTGACTCATATTTGGTCTGTTTCTCATAAAATTGCAGTTTTCTGGAAAATCACTGGCAAATCATTGAGGACTGAAGTCAGAGAATAATGGCAAGCATTTGATTTTCAGACTTCATGTCCTACAGAAAATTCATAGGTTCATAGGTGTGTACTAGGCTAATGGCCCTGAAGCCTTTACAAGCCTAGCCATAGGATTACCAAACCACAATTGTAGAACAAAATATTCCAAACAACAAAACCAGTAAATCTTCTTTTATTAAAAGCACAAATAAACCTCTCTCTAGCGCCTCGGCAAAATAGCCTTCCAGGAGATAATACAAACTAAGAAAAAACTTTTCTTATAAAGATACATCAATTACTATGAGTTAACCAATAAAAACAATTAGCTAATTCTATTAGCACTTTACAATAAAAATTTCCAATTACATTCCTGGTTTAATCCACCAGGAGTTAAAGTATTATACTTTAAAATGAAGACTGCTTCTTTGTACAATAACTTACTCTTTTTTTACCCTGGCATAGTGCCACCCGACCTTAGTTCCCAGTGCCTCTGTCGAGTAGAGCCACTGGTGTTACCTCTGGGGTGAATTTTCTGTTCCCCATCCACTAATCAAGATTTCTCTTGAAGAGGGTCAGCGAGGTGCTCTGTTTGACATGTATGGGAAGTCTGTTCCATAGCATGGGCAGTCTCTGGATTATGAACCTGTCCCTCCAGCATGTTCTGTTAATTATGGTAATGAGGTTGAGGTCTCCGGAGCGTGTGGTGTGGAGGGATTGAAATTTCTTTAGATGTAGCATTTCTAACAGAGCTGGGTCAGACATGGCTTTGTAAGTCAAGTAGAGATCGCCTCTAAGTAGGCGATATGAGATAGATAATAGTTGGAGTTTTTTTAGTCTGTCCATATAGGACAAGTGTTTAAGGCCTAGGATCCTCTTTGTGAGGTACTTTTGCAGCCTCTCCAGTTGTTGCAGGTCTCTAGTGAGGTACATGCCAAATGGGGCATTGTACTCGATGATTGGCCTAATGAGGGAAGAGTACAGGGAGACAATGACCTCTTTCTTTCTGGGTGCAAAACTCTTAGTAATGAGATGTGCCACACAGAAGGACTTTCTGACCACAGTGGCAGTGTGGTGGTCAAAGGAGAGGTTGCTGTCAACCTGCATCCCCAAATCTCTTTTAACGCCTTCTGTGTTCAGTGGACTATCATCGATGTGGTAGTTCATGGGAACTGGGTTTTTCCCAAAGAGGATGACAACACATTTTTTGGCAGTGAGCTTAAGGCCAAGGTTCTGACACCAGTCGTTGGTCACAGTGAGGCCATTTTGTAGGATGTCAACATCACTTGGGGAGTTAATAATAGCTCCTAACTTGCAATCGTCTGTGAACTTTGTCAGCTAGAGTCCCTTCATGTTGGCCTGGACTTCAGAGAAGTATATACCAAACAGGAGAGGACCCAGAACCGAACCCTATGGGACTCCACTCATGACTAATCGGCAGTCTGACTTGGAGTCAGCTACTTTCACACTGTGGTTTTATCTGTGAGCCAGTTTGCAACAACCTAGTGATATAGGGATTTATGCCTAGCTTAGTGAATTTTTCTATGATTCCTGAGTGGGGATTGGTATCAAAAGCCTTGACCAGATCAAGGTAGGCTGTATGAACCACCATGCCTTCATCTATAGCTCTGGTGACTGACTCAAAGAAGTCAACCAAGTTGAGCAGGCATGATCTACCCTTCACAAAACCAAACTGTGTGGGATCCAGAGTTTGGAGATTCCCTATATCCTTGTTTATTAGGTCCATTATGATGTGTTCCATAGTTTTGCATATCAAACTCATCAGGCTAATGGGGCGATAGTTCCCAGGGTCTGTAGTCGCTCCTCCTTTGTGGAGAGGGATACCTGTAGCAGTGTGCCATTTGGCAGGGACAAAGCCTGAGGTGAGGCTGTTATTGAACAGAGCACACAGGTGAGGTGCCAGTAGTTCATATAGAACACAACCAGGGATATTGTCAGGTCCCATAGAAGCTGTAGGCTTGGCCTTTGACAGTGCTGTTTTAACCTGTGTTGCAGTAACACTGGGTGCCTGGCAATCTACTGGTATTGTAATTGGTCCTGGGGGGGAGGGTAAAGTTGGCACTGAATTTGTCGGCCAGTATACTGGCAATATCTGTTGGCTCGGTATAGGAGGTACCATTCTGCAGTAGCTCAGAGCAAATCTGAGTATTGCTGTGGAGATTCTTTACATAACTATAGAAGGCCTTGTGCTTGTCTTTACTATCTGCTGCAATTCTGTTTTCATACCTAGGTTTAGAGGATTTGATGAGAGATCTCAACTTTTTGTTGAGGCAGATAAGGAAGTTTTTCCAGTCTTGGGACTTCACCTTATTCCGCATCAGTTTCCCCCTTCTGTTGCATAGTTTGTTTATTGCAGTGGACCACCAGATTGGCTTCCTTTTTTTAGAGGAGAGTGCCTTGGTTCTATTTGGTATGGTGAGATCCATGCATTTGTGTACATGTTCGTACAGTGCATTGGTGTATGATTCTGCTGTCATGCACCTAGTCTCCATTTGCATGGGTGCCGTGAAGTTAGCCAGCTCTGTTTTTAGGATCCCAAAGTTAGCTTTGGAGAAGTTTTTCATTGTGGTTACCTTTGCTGGGGGTGGGGTGGGAGGGCTGAGGATTTGCAGCATTTGGAATGAAGGGTTAAATATTTGGCATGTTTTAATTTTAAAATTGATTGGCTAGCCAATTAGAATGAATGTACTGTTATAAAAATTGGTTTAGACATGAAACAGATGATTCTGATGATGTCTCCGTGGTGGAGATGAAAGCGCTACATCCATTTTTGTTTCTACTATTTTAAATGTTAATAAATAAGGTGAGTTTACTGAAATTCGTTTTGGCTTGTGGACTGATTACACATACAAAGTTACAAGGATTACTATGGAGGACAGCCTTTATTGTTATTGGGAGCAGCGTCTTTTCGGTAGATTCGTGGTGGACCTTTTGCTTTTGGTAAATTTGGCACCAGTTGCCGGTATCGAGGAGTCCCCAAAACATGAATAACAGTACCCTGTTAAACGAACTTATCAAGGTAATACAAACCCACTCACAGACTGACAGTCCACTTCCTGACACGGGAGTGGATTTACCAAGCGCACAGAGTAGCCCCAAAGTAACAGCCGAAGCAGTGATGATGTCAGACGCCGGAAACGAGGGGGTTACTGTATCAAGGAGAGGAGGGCAACAACAGTGTAACGAAAGGGGAGAGAATGAAGTCAACGTTCGTCAGGCCAACCCGGTGGACTATAGATCAGAAAACGAACAAACTGCGAGATACTTGCAGAAATACGCTAATTTGGATTTTAGTCAATGGTTGGACAATTCTTTTGGCAACATAGCTAGAGGAGGAGAGAGAAACCAGGCCGAAAATGCAACATACAAGGACAAATGTAAGACTTTTAAAATACAGTTGGCCAGGTACAGAACTCTAGCACTGGACAACTGGTACTTTAATAAATGTATACATAGCAAAATAGCACCAAAGCGACTTAGGATAAACAAGTTTCCTAATAATACACTTGTAGATACGGAATTTTTTAAAATTGTTAGTGATATATTAAATGAATGTGAGATGGCCATTTTAAAAGCTATTGTGAGGAATAATGAAAGATTAATGGATAATTGTAAAGCTGAAATTGAGAGACTCAATAGAGAAATTAATGCTGATCTTTTGTTTACTGTTACTGCGTATAAAGATGTATATTTCAGAATACTACAGGATGTTTACAATATTATAACAAAGAGTTACAAAAGAAAAACTACAAAGTTAGAAAGAGATATGAGGGACTACCAACAGGGGAAAGCATACTACTGTGACAAAAGGTATAAGGGGGGGGTAGACCCAGGGATATGTACTATAATGATGACGCTTGGGACGATGGAGGATACAGGGCGCAAATGGATAATAATCACTACATGCAATACAATAATGGTAATAACCAGCACCATGAATATGTGAATGGTAATCAAGGTAGGGGTAGCGCTTTAGATGGGGAAGGACCGAGGAGGTCCGAGAGGATTCGCAATCTGGCCCAACAACTGTTTTATGCAGAAGTGTCAGGCAATCACAATATGTACCAGCAAGGGAGGAAGGGTCACAGGAGACAGAGATAGAGTTATTTAAAACAGGGACACTAATTGATACAGATGGGAACCATTTTGTGGAGATGGGGCAATGGATTTTGATACAAATGCCAATGAGCAGGAAATAAACGAAAATCAAAATAAAACTACAGTTTACTCACAGAATAATTTTAACATTTATAACTATACAGATGTAACTGTGAATGAGAATTATTTAAAATTATTTATAAAAGGTTTTACTTTCATGCCAGTAAATAAACCAGGTATTGAGGACATTATACTTGATATAAAATTATTTACCAGGAAATTAAATTTGGTACACATTTTTAAGGATGAACCACAAAATATTTGGGGTGATTTGTTAAGGAAGAGGAGTATTTACAACCCCCCTTTACACCATGATATACAGAATTTTGAGAGTTGTGTCACTAGTATGATATGAAAAGAATATAAAAGGAACAAAATGTTAAAATTAAATTTGACAGTTAATGAAAGTAAGCTACTTAGAGAGTTAAGTGAAAATGAAAAAATGTGTGTGATGAAACCAGACAAAGGGGGTGGAGTTGTACTCATGGATCAGTGGGATTATATTAACAGAATGATGGATATACTGGACAAGGTCAACAGATATGTTATTGTTTCAAGGAATGAAGTGAATATTTCATATAAGAGAACAGACTTGATTTTAGAGGAGAGACACAACCCAGAATGATGATACTAACTAACCCTGTATAAGGAACACATGAATTCACATTTTGTTTTTAGGTTTTATATATTTATATTTTCAGCTACAACAAAATAGTATAGTATTTTTAAATGCACTAACTGAAGCATTTTATTAGGATATGACTTTTAGTCAAAAGGTATTGTTACCTGTGGCATTTAAAGTGTTTTTAACATTATCACTGGGGTCCCTTTTATACTGTCCCTTCAATAACCAGAGATATATTTCCCTTTATTTCCCTGATGTAACTCTTTTTTAATATGCTTTTTATACACATAAACATATATACACATTTTTATCCAAGGAAGTGTGTAGAATTTAGTATTTTAAGTCTATTTTTTAATTTATTAACTATTTATTTTTATATACATGTATTAAATAAATGACAACTTGGATTTGTATATACAAATTATTCAAAGGACTGCTTTTTCATGAATGAAACACTTCCGCATTTGGAATGAAGGGTTAAATATTTGGCATGTTTTAATTTTAACATTGATTGGCCAGCCAATTAGAATGAGTGTACTGTTATAAAAATTAGTTTAGACATGAAACAGATGATTCTGATGAAGTCTCCATGGCGGAGATGAATGCGCTAAATCCGTTTTTGTTTCTACTATTTTAAATGTTAATAAATAAGGTGTGAGTTTACTGAAATTCGTTTTGGCTTGTGGACTGATTACACATACAAAGTTACAAGGATTACTATGGAGGACAGCCTTTATTGTTATTGGGAGCAGCGTCTTTTTGGTAGGGGTGAAGATTTCCAAGGTGATTAGTTTGTGGTTGGATCTAACCAGGGAGGAGCTGACTATTGGTGTAAAGCAAGGGTTGCCCATGTTAGTAATGACCAGGTCAAGGATGTTGCTACCTCTAGTGGGGGTAAGAACAAGCTGGTCCAGGGCACTGGAATTAATGAACTCCAGGACATGATGGGCAAGTGTATTGGTACATGAGTAGTTTACCCAGTTAATGGAGGGGTAGTTGAAGTCGCCTAGTAAGAGAGTGTTAGGTTGGACCTTAATATTCTCCAGGGTGCTTAGGAACGTGGAGTGCAAGTCTTGGGACATGGTTGAGGACCTATAGCAAGCTATGACCTGAATCGCTGTCTTACCCAATGTTAGCTGCACCTGAAGTATCTCTGATGTGTTATGTTGGGCTACCAGTCTGGAGGTGTGCGCATCCTTTATGAATATGGAGACACCACCACCTTTGGAGCTTCGGTCTAAGTTCTGGGGCCGAAAGGTGTGGAATGAGTTATAGCCTGGTAGTGCAGGGGTACTTTCTGCTACCTTGAACCAGGTCTCTGTTACAGCACAAATATCGATGTTCTCCATTTTAAGAAGTGCCTCAAGCGAGTGCATTTTGAGATTTAGACTTCTAGCGTTGAGCAGCATGACACTCAGATTTCATTTGTTTGTAGCTGTTATGGTGGTAATTTGGTCTTTGGAACACCACCTAAAAAAGGCACTATAGGGGTGGCAAGAGCCTTGGCCAGTATCCGGAAGACAGGGGTGACAGATGCAGGCCATTTCTGGCAAAGAATCGAGGTCTGTCAATCATGTCATCCCAAGCAGACAGATACTGGATCCCCTTAGAAAGACATCAGAAACATAGACAATTGTTGAAATCAATCATTTTCTGCTTGTACTGTGGTATCATTCTGGGTGATGGTAGGATGCTGCTCAGGGCTAGGGTCATACCCAACTGGGCTACATAATCCGAGAGTTCCTCTATGCCTCTTTTCATGTAGTCCAGGGAGGTACGTCTTAGGTCATTCACACCCACATGTACAATGAGAGAGTCATATTTATACCTGTTGAGCGACCTGAGTGCATGCATTATGTGCCGGATCCTGGCACCTGACAAGCAGTTGACTGTTGCTTTCTCCTTATTCAACCTAGTGAGTGGGACATCGGTGTGCCTCACTATCGAGTCACCTATGACTAGTGTGTTGGGCATGCTGTTTTGCCTTAGGGGTGTTGGTTGAGTGGCACACTGTTTAGGAGATTTATGTGTCTCATGATTAGTGTTGTGTTTTGGTGGTCAAGTGCGTTTCTGCCTTGGAGGGCTCTGCTGCTTGGGTAGATTTTTATTGAGAGCCTCCACGAAGGTGGGTGTGTGGTTTGTATTTTTATGTGAAGGCAGTGCTGGTGTGTGTTCTGGAGGGCTATGTGTTCCATGTGGTGTGGTGCAAATGTTGACCTTTTCCTCTTGACCTGCTATTCCAGTCTTGGCTGGAGAGTGCATGGCTTCCAATTTGGATATATAAATGCATCTCTCACAAGTCTGAGTATTGGAAGGTAAGAGAAAATGGTTGTCGGTGTACATGAGGCAGTTGCTACATTGCCTCAGGATGCCCAAGTTCACCAGGTTAAAAGGAGAATGCACAGGGAACTGACCTTTAGACATGCCTGGCAGGGTGGGCACTGATGGTAAGTACTAGATCTGTTTCCTTGTAGAACATTTAGTGCTGGTAGCACTTGTGTGCTTTAATAATTTCTACAAGAAGTCTGGTAAAGTACTACACTAACAAGCTAGTATAAGTGCAGGAGAGGAGAGAACTATTAGATCTAAGGGAAAAATTGTAGAGCAGGCTCTGGCACCACTCAGAAGCTTGCAAAAAGTCCTGGATACAGCAAGTCTTTATCTGGACTAGACTAATTACAGGAAAGGCAGGAAACAAGAGCAAACGTGGGCTTTTAAACCGGAAAGTTGAGAGAGATGTAAAAACTGCCCAAGCGGCCAATAAACTACAACTTCTGGGCCAGGAACCACTCCTCTTGGGGTAGATAGGCTACCTAGTGCTTACCACTCCAACTGATAAGCTAGAAGGCTTCCCTCCAACACAGAAAGGCTTGGGAGGCTCAGAAGCTTACAGTCTTGGACACAGCAAATCTGATTCTGGACTAGATTAGTTACAGTAAAGGTGGGAAACAAGCTCAAACCCAGGCTTTAAAGCCAGAAAGTTGAAAGAGATGGAAGAAACTGCCCAAAAGGCCAATAAACCTCAAATCTGGGCCAGAAACCACTCCTCTTGTGGTAGATAGGCTACCTAGTTCTTACCACTCCCACTGATAAGCTAGAAGGCTTCCCTCCAACACAGAAAGGCTTGGGGAGGGGGGCTCAGAAGCTTTCAAACAGCCCTGGATACAGCAAATCTGTATCTAGACTAGACTAGTTACAGGAAAGGGGGGATACAAGTGCAAATGCAGGCTTTTAAATCAGAAAGTTGAGAGAAATGGAAAAACTGCCCAAACAGCCAATAACTACAATTTCTGGGCCCAGAAACCACTCATTGTGTGGTAGATAGGTTACCTAGTGCTTACCACTCCCACTGATAAGCTAGAAGGCTTCTCTCCAACACAGAAAGGCTTGGGTGGGGGGGCTCAGGAGCTTACAAACAGTCCTGGATACAGCAAAGCTGTATCTGGACTAGACTTGTTACAGGAAAGGGGAGAAACAAGCTTAGAATTTTTTTTTTTTTTTTTTTTTTTTTTTTTAGTAAAGTGGAAAAGGAGAAAGCTGGAACAGAAGTTAATTAAAGATTAAGAATCTAAGTGGGTTGGCCTTCAAAAATTTTCTCTCTCTGTTAGGTAGAATGAACTAATGACACTAGACTGGGAGGAGTGTCCCAGATCAAATATACAGTATGGGTGGGCAACTGCAAAATCACCAAGTATAAGAACAAGACAACAATAGGGAGGTTGGGTAGGAAACTATTACAGCTACTTGCTGTAGCCACTAAATGAAAGTTTCAAACAGATTAAGGAGCAAGGAAACTCTAGAGAATGCTTTTAACTGCAAACAAATCAGTTATATGATACCTGACTAGAACATAGAAACCT
The DNA here is from genome assembly GCF_019279795.1 of Protopterus annectens. NCBI lineage: Eukaryota > Metazoa > Chordata > Ceratodontiformes > Protopteridae > Protopterus > Protopterus annectens. The sequence continues at coordinate 288,300,013 of NC_056751.1, read as the reverse complement.
CAAAAAATCAAAAATTCACAGAAAAGCACAGATATAGCACTCACAAACAGAAAATACAACTCTCAGTATGAAAAAGCAGTTTACAGTTAAGTAATTCAGTAAACATACAACTAGGGTAATGAAACAGTTCTAGCAATGCAGTTAAAATAGTATAAAACAGTACATAAATGCGGTGAAACAGTAAAGAAAGCTTTATAACAGTGCAAAATGTAGTTGATTAGCTGTATAGCACAATGCTAATACAAAACCACCTGTTATTCTATCAGCTAAGTTTGTAAGAACAATATTTAAAAATGTCCCTATTTTTGGGCCTTTGTCCCTGCATTATTTGTGGCTTTGTCCAGATTTCTTGCTCTAAGAGTTTGAGAGGTATGTTCACAAGTTTCCTGTAATCACTGTTTCACTGCATTAAGACAGGCAAGCCATGCACTGACTGCATTGTGGAGTTAGAAAACAAAATCACATGTCAAATATACTAAACACAGTTAATCATAGTGAATCCGATTCCTTGGTTTGGCCCGGTAGCTGTATATCATCTGTTATGTCAACAGCACCAACAAGCTGATTTCTTTGCAACAGTCCCCCCACTGAAGTATTTCAGATGCTGATGTCACAAGGCACCACAAAAACACATACTTCTCTTCTTTTACAGATTCACTGAAGTCTTGTGGACCTATATAAATACAAATGATGTCTGGCCCCATTGGAGTAGCACTGTTATTGACTCTCTCCCTGTGCTTTATTTGTTTCTGAATCATATCCATTACAATAAGCAATTTTTAATTCTTGCACAAAAAGCTAGTGGAACTTTCCTAGGAACACACACCATAGGCTTCAGTTTAGGATCAGTCAAAATCTGATAAACTCCTTGTAAAAAGCCCAAGCCAGTGCAAAAATCTTTGAAATCTTTACATAAGTCATCTGTCTGAACAATATTGATGCATATCTCAGTTCTGTATTCACACCATGAATTCTGTTCTGCATGCTGTTCTTCAGTCAAGTCATAAAACATAACGTGAAGGCAGCATTTGCAATATTGGCTGTCTGGAACTGAGCCTTGTTTTTCTTATTCCTATATTCACACATTACCATGTTCTCACCCTGCATAATGCCCAGAATAAGTAAACAATTTCTATAGTAACTGCTTCAGATTGCTCTCTTTCAGACCCAGTTCTTTGATTGCATTTACACACAATAAATTGTAACCTGCTCCACTGTCAAATCACATACTGATTATCACTTCTCATTTTTCTCTTTCAAGAGTTCCAAGTCAAGTTCTGGCCACAGATTTTGTGTACTTGACTTTTGTTGCATACAAATCACACCTTGCATATTTTCAACACCAGCCGCAGTCACAAGTAGCTCATCTTCATGTCTGCTCTAATACATGAAGTATCACTGGCAGTATTGGTTTCTTCTTGCCACCTCTTGTACAGCCTTGATTAATAGAAGGTTATTATTTTTCATTAAGCTTATAGCCAAAACTGCTGTATGAGGTTTCCTTTGTCTCTTAATTGATAGACTTTTCATTCTTGTAAAAAAGTGTTGTGACTCATTTTCACTCTAGGTTCAGATATGTTTAACTTTTTCTTCTATCTCTCAACCAGGCTGTGCACATCAATTGCTTTGTTTAACACAAAGTCTGATTATCTCAGACCTGTCCCTTATATTATAATTTCTGATATTAGACATGATTCTGTCTTGTATTAATGAATCGTGCAACTCATGAAATTCAATAACTTTTGACTAAGTTCATTAATAAGCATTAATAGATTATGTGGGACTTGTGCCTACACACACACACACACACACACACACACACACACACACACACACACACACACACACACACACACACACACACACACACACACACACACACACACACACACACACACACACACACACACACACACACACACACACACACACACACACACACACACACACACCAAAAAAAAAACAAAGAGAAATAAATGACAGATTCTTTCTTGACTGACTAACACAGAAATGCTTGTCTCATTGCTACAATATTGTTTGTTCTTGAATCTTGAAATGCAAATAATTTCTTCCCCCTATGGCATGGGGAAATGTAGGCAAGCTATATCTTTGCACACCTCCCAGATATTGTACTTGCAGTCATGAGTAAACTGCATTTCTGGATGCACAGTTTGCTGTCTTCAGGAAAATTATCCTGAAGAAAGAGTTTATCAGACAGCTATAGTTGAATAATTTTTTAATGAAAGATGAAATTATTTATTTTAAATGATGTCAAGATAGTTGAAAGAATGGGTCTATATCACAGGTTCATAGGTAGGTACTAGGCTATCGGCCCAAGGGCCTACGTAAGCCTAGCCAACAAGGTTCCCTGGCTTATGCCACCCAAGAAAGTTATTTTCCTGTGCCACTTGTCGAGCAGAGACACAGAAGTGATCCCCAGGGTGTATTTCCTATTTTCCATCCACTCATCACAAAGTCGAACGATAAAAAAAGCGAACACTCTTATATCGAACACTAAAAATCGAAAGCACTGAATGTCGAACACACGGAACAGCGATTTTTTTTCCCAGGGAAAAAAAATTACTGGGCTGTTTTTGGGACTTTGCCATTTTCTCCATTGTGGTGCAATTTTGGAGTTGGTATATTTAAGTAGGGGTTGAGGGGTGTGAGTGGCAAAGCCCCCCACTTTATTTTGTCTTTGGATTTTTTTTTTTTTTCCTTGGGGGAAAAAAAAGTTGCTGTTCCGTGTGTTCAACATTTACTGCTTTCGGTTTTTAGTGTTCGAAATAAGAGCGTCAATATAAGAGCGTTTGCTCTTCTGATCATTCACTTCATGATATAGACCCAAAAGAATGAAGTAGAGACCAGCTGCATGCATCTCACTTCATCAGCATGTAGTTCACACTATGCAACAAAAGAAGTCAGACTACATATGATATATGTTTTTTAATCTGTAAAGTTCTGTACCAATAGTGCTTATATATCGAAAGAACCTAATAGTGATATTGTCTCTTATTATACTGTAAAGTTGCATAGCTTAGTATAATTAGTTATCTATGTTTGGAACCTTACCCATTTTGTAGTGAAAGCCTACTAGACCCATGGCATGCATGACAAGGGACCCTGGATTAGTGCACTTATCTAGTAACAAACAAACAAATAAATAAATACATGCATACATTAGAGACCACATGATGCTTGTTCTTTAATCAAACATATTAGGCTATAGTTAACAATTCTTAAAGGTATGCTCTATATATTTCCAGCAGGAAAAATGATGAATTAGTGTTTATTGGGCCTTTCTGCTAACATATGAGATAAATTGTATGATGCCCGCAGCTTACATGTCATTTAGTTTGGGTGAGAGAGAAAAAAATGTGCTTACTCATGCAGATATTCAGAGATGGGTTACAAGACACTGTATACCATGTAATTCTTAGACCCAAAATAAAATATTATGTAATAGTTACTTTCTTTATTACCTCTGTTGACAAGATTATTCCAATTAGGCTTGTGACATATTTTCAGGAGAAATCTGAGGTGGTATATATAGAGATAATGGAAGATTTGGCCAGGACATCAAGGAAATTCTTCTGCTCTTCTGTATGGATTGTCATTCTGCAGAGCAGATCAGTACTGTGGAGAGCATTTAGACTGTTACAAGTTCAGATTCATTTAGTTCAGTCATTAAGTTAAATAAAGAAGGGATTTATATTGAACTGTTGGAGGAATTACTGGAGTCACCTGACCCTAGTCAGATTCCTGACAGGGTGATATTGCTGATAGGCTGGCTAGGTAGCTGGATGAAGAATCAGAAGACCACATGACACATTTGCAGCTTCATTCCTTGGTGACTGACAGGACATCATTTTCCCAGGAAAGACAGGAAGCTATTTCTGATACACAGTTTGATAAGGATGACCCACATGACCAGATGGTTATGTTGCAGATGTAAAAATTAGCTTACATGAAAGTGGCAGCTTGTTATGTGAATAAACCTGTGCTCCTTCTTTTGACAAATCTTTTTGTGTTTGTGTTGCAAGACCAATGAGGCTTTGGATAAAATTTCATTTTCTGTTAATTTCTGGAATGTTTAGAAGTATATTCTTGGCAACTGCATGCTATAATTCATGTAGATAAAGACAACTTCAGTGATATTTCCTATGAGACAATGACTGACGCTGTAAAGTATTTGAAAGCAGGTATATGTATCCTTGTCTATCAGTCTTAACATTCCCTCTGCTCATCTCCTTCTCCAGTTTCCTACAATCCCAACCTCAGACTGCCATTATCTACGTCTTCAGTCTTTGTGACATATTTCACAGTGTCCAGCATGCCCATCCACTCCATTTTCTTGTCACCTTCATTCTGCCCATGATAGTCACCCTCTCTTATCTCTCAAAACAAACATCTCACACACCTCTTTCATTTCTCCAATCACATTTTCTCTTGCACTAACCTTTATATCCTTCTCTCTCTCTCTGCCTATATATATATATATATATATATATATATATATATATATATATATATATATGTATATACATATATGTATATATACATATACATGTACATACATACATATGTGGCGTATATCTATATATATGTTTAGCTATATATATCTATATCTCCCTCTCTCTCTCTCTCTCTATATATATATATATATATATATATATATATATATATATATATATAATATCAACATGTGGCAGGATCAAAACCTTAATTGCTTCAGTTCTCACTCTAGCAACACAAACACCATCCCAACAATCTGGTGATTTCGTAATAATTTTCTTTACTTTCTTCCAGTTCTCTCTTCTTATTTCTTCAACCATACCATACACTCTAAGCCCTATGTATTTCAACCCCGACCAGGATAAACTTACTCCCACTATGTTAACCCCACCCTGATCAATATAGATTTTTAGGAGGTGATAACTGAGATAGAAGGGAAAATAGTGGAACAGCTTAAGAGCTTCAAGTATCTGGGAGGATTGGTTGAGATGAAGGGAAGTCTCATTGAGGAGGTCAAAACTAGAATCAGAGGGGCTGCAGCCAGCTGTCACAGAGTGCCAAAGGTAGTGTGTGACAGAAGAATAGCAACAAATCTGAAAAGTGGTGTGACCAGTACTGCTATATGGTACAGAAACCTGGGCAATGAAGGCAGAGCAGTTGAGAAAGCTAGAAGTGATGGAGATAAAGTGCTGAAATGGGTAGTAGGATGCACACCGTGAGACAGAAGCCAAAGTAGCTCCAATTGCAGAGAATGTCAGAAAGAACAGATTATGGTGGTTCAGACACATGTGCAGGAAAGCAGAAGACAAAACTGAAGAAGACGTGGGACAGACAGGAAGAAGGCAAATGGAAATGTGGGCATCCAGCAAAGAGAGAGATGGAACATGTGAGGGAAGACCTGTGACATGATTGTCTGTTAATAGCTCTTCAGGTAGTCTGTTTACCTGATCCAATTCCTTAAATGTGTTCTTTACTTCCACTACACACTATATGTATTGTTGAGCTAACATCTTGCTGACCTGGAAGTTTTTCTTGTTTTCTTTAATTTGGTTATAAACTTTGTAATGGGAAAATGATGGTGACAGCCACAGTCAGCTCTGTATCTTGTCTTTGTTGACTGTACAGAACTCTTCTATCTCTGACTGAAAAGTGTGCAGTCAGTCTGATTTTGGCATCTAATGATATCCATGTGTAAATATCATCTATTGGGCTGTTGAAATAGAGTGTTTTCTCTCACCAGTGTATAATCTTGTCATAATTATTCTAACATGTGTCTCACTTTATTTTGTATGCCAAGACCAAAATTATTTTAGTTGTTTAGTGAGTGCTAAATTGCAGATTCTTTTAGGTTAACACTTGTATAAAAAGTGTGAGAAATGTTTCCATTTCTTTCTATCTGTGTACTATTTTGTAATATGTTACAATCACTATACTGCATACTGCTGGTTCTGCTTTTTAAATCATTTCCATGATACATCCTGGCTGTAAGAGTAGGTGACTATCCATATTTCTTGCTGTCATGCCCTTGACCCCGTCCTTGCCAATATTGCCTATGCCTGAATTGCACCCTGCTTCTCTACTTCCTAAAGTCTGACCAGAAATCTGCTCTCAGGTGACCTAGAAACGTTCACCTATATCCCTGCTTTTGTTAAGCCCATTGTTACAGTTGCCATTTTCACCACCAGCTTCTACTCACTTTCTCTTAAACAGTTATACTGAGAGGCCTATCCCTGTACTTTGCACATACAGTAGGAAACTTAACACAAGACCTTTATAGTGCAACTCACACATTAACAAATACAAATAAAAGGAAGAAATTGCTTCCCCTGTATAATAAGTCTCCATATCTTCTTCTCAAAAAAGCCATGCAGCAGGGTAGCAACAACCTGAAATGTACTATTAAAAAATGACCTTAGCATTGTTACTTCCAGTAAAGAAAACTAGAAAATCTTATTCATCTATTTTAGCAATGTTCCAAGCTAATTTATAACAATACCTTGCTCAGTAATCTTAATTCAATAACAGATATCCTTGTGGATAAATTTATCCTCAGCTTTACAACCCTTACCCGCTCTGTTATGGTCCCTATTCTCCAAATGTTTCACCTCAAAAATCATCCTTAACCCTATACAACACCAAAAACACTGCAAATATTGGTCCTAATATTGTTCTGGGCTTCCTTCTTAATAGGAATAAAAATTACCTGGCTGAACATCTCCTTAGCCTTTGCACCTTTTTAATGCTAATCTCTCTACGGGATACGTGACTGATACCTGGTAAACTGCTGTAGTGATTCCATTGCATAAGTTTTTCCCCAGCACCAATCCAGGCAGCTATATACTTTTGGCTTCATTAGTATTATGTGTAAGGTTATTGAGCATATCACATCATATCATATCATATCAGGTTATGGAGCATATATTATATGTAAGGTTATGGAGCATATCATATCATATGGAGGGTTATGGAGCATACTATATTATATGTAAGGTTATGGAGCATATCATATCTTAATGTATTAGTTCAGCACTAAGACAGATCTGTCTACCACACTTGGTAAACTTTTTCAAAAAAGTGTCCAAAGACATGAACAAAGGCCAATTCACACATTCTGGCTATCTTCACCTGGCCAAACCCTTTGATTCAAATCATTATTGATAAGCTAACACAACTACAGCACAAAACCATATTTTGTTTGCTATGTAACCAACTGTCTGTCAGGAAGAACTTACACAGAAAAGGTAAACAGTGCTTCTTCTGAATGTGATAATGAATAATAGTGCCTTGCATACATCAAGTCTTGGGTCTTTTTCTTTCCATCACAAACTAGAAATATTCATCAACTATCCTACAGACATTCAGATGCATTGGCTTGATTTTGACTCAGTTTGGCAGAGTCACTCTGAGTTTGGTGACTTAGCCTGAGACCTCGAGAGAATTTAAACTAAATCTGAAGCACCACTGAGAACTCCAAAAAATAAGTATATCTAAAGATCGCACTGCACTTTTTGAATTGTTTTCTGCTTAAATTGTGTTATATTTTGTTTTGTCATTGTTGTTGCTGCTTGACTGTTTTTTCTGTACTTTAAAAACCTGGTTCTACTGTATGTCATAACACAGGCTAGATTCAGATCTGCTGAATCTAGACTGTTTGGCATTTGCTGAGCACTAAAACCAGCTATCCTACATTAGGAACGCCCTCCTGCACCCTTGTGGCAGAAGTGTTTAGCTCAGGACTCACCTGATTTGGAGATTGCTGGAAAAGGGCTCAGTTTGGAGTATCCCATTGGATAGTTTGAGTTTAAACTGTTTAATTCTATTTGTATTTAAGCACTGCATGTGTGCATAGCTGTGCACCGCTCAGTGGGACTCGGAGCTGTTGTGTACAGATGCAAAAGCTTAGAAAGACAAATTTTTCCTTGATTAGAAAGACAAATTTTTCCTTGATAACTGCTAGGGAATCCTCCTAAGCTTCTTTGCTCAACAAAGCTGCACACTGCTGCCCAGGGAGCAACTCAGCTGTGCATTTTGAGGAGTTGACAAAGGTCTCTACTCCTTAACCTCCCCATAAATTAGCTGATTTTACTAGTCCTACATCAGAACCTGGTCCATCTTGCCCACTCCCCTACTTATTACAGAATATACCAGACATAATGGATGGACAGTTTACCACCATTTCTCCAGCCAACCTGATTGACATGGGCATCCTGAGGCAATGTAGCACTTGCCTCATGTTTACTGATAACCTATTACTCCTAAAACATACAAATACAATATGTGAGAGATGTATCTATACTATGAATCTGGAATCAGTGTTCTCTCTCTCTCTCACATATATCAACAAACCAAATATCAAACAGGTTGTCAGCCACACACTTTACCACGAACCAAGTGCACAACACATAAACCCATATATGCAGAGGTACTCACTAGAAGTTTACCTAAAGAGCAAAAACCTTCTGCGCACAATACAGTCCCTACATAATCCACTACACACAAAAACAAACATATCAGTGTCTCACTCAATAAGCCCCTAAGGCAAAACATCTCTAAACCAAATGTCCTGGTCATAGGCAACTCCATAGTTAGACACACAGATGCCCCTCTCACCAGGCTGGATAAGGAGAAGGTCACAGTCAGCTGCCTGTCAGGTGCCAGGATCTGTCAGATCACACACACACTCAAGACTCTCAACAAGCACTGTTATGCCATTGTAGTCCATGTTGGAGTGAATGACTTGAGACGTACCTCACTGGACTATATGACGAGAGACATGACTGAGCTTTCAAATTATGTGTCCCATGCAGGTATGTCCTAAGCCTTAGGCAGCATTCTACCTTTACCCAGGATAATGCCTCAATACAAACAAAAATAATCAACTTCAACAATTGGCTTAGCTTCTGGTGGCAATCCAGGGGGATCCAGTATTTGTCAGCCTGGGATGATATTGTCGACAGACCACCCTGCTTTACCACAGATGGTCTTTACCTGTCACCTCTTGGCTTTTGGTTACTAGCAAAGGTACTTGCCTCCCCATAATGCCTTTTTTAGGCAATGTCATAAGAACAAAATTTCTGACATAAAAAATATCCACTAGAGACAAACTGAAGGTTACGCTGCTCAATGCTAGGAATCTAAATCAGAGACTGCACTCACTGGAAGCAGTCCTTTCTTTGGAAGACACCAGTGTATGTGCAGTCACAGAGACATGGTTGAAGGCCGCACAGAGTACCCTGCCTTCCACTCATTCAGACTGCAAAATGAACGTGAAAGAACCAAAGGAGGAGATGTCTCCATCTTCATTAAAGATAAATACACCTCAAGACTGGTTAAACAGTACAACTCCCTAGAGTTATTCCAAGTTCAACTAACAGTAGTAAAGATCCCCCTCCACTACATTATTAGCTACAGGCTCCCACCATGAACTACAAAACCCAAACTGCCTACCTGGATCTGCTTGAGTCACTCACAATACAGCCAAACACCCTAGTCTTGGGTGACTTAAACTATCCTTTTATCAACTGGGAAACATATATGAGCACAAACACACTCACCCTAAGGTTCCTGGACTTTGTTACCACAAATGCCCCAGAAGAGATAGTCTGCACCCCCACAAGGGTCTCTTATGTCCTTGACCTAGTCTCATCAACATGGGGAATTACTGCACCACCCCATGTGTGGGCCCTCCCTGGTAAAGTCTGATCATAAATCAGTTTTGTTCAAAGTAGCAATTGTACCTGAACCCTCAGGAGTAAAAATGTTGAAAATTTTCTCCAAAGCAAACTATAGCCTCCTAAGTGATGGTATAAATAATTTCAAATCCCCTGCCACCACTGACAGCAATGACTCCTATACTGAGATGTTCACAAATGCCCAGTATACACACCTTTACAAATGTATAGACTCAGCCATACCTGAACACATCAAAACAAGGTCCTAACAAAAAACAAGCCACCCTGGTGGACATCTACCATAAATAGCTTATACAACAAGAAAAATAAACTCCTGTCAAAGAATAAGAGGGAATGGCCTCAGCAGAAGATGAATACCCTCCACAGCCTGAACAATCAAATTAGACAGCTTCTAAAATCCTCTAAAGCTAATTGCAAAACAAAATTAGCATCCCTAGCCAAGAGTAATTGCAAGACATTCTTTAGCTACATCTGAAATCTAAAAGTGAAGGCCCAGTTTACTATTGAAACCTTGAAACTGCATCCATTGATCAGCCTTAATATCAAACCAATATCTTGAAAATTGCAATAACGAACAAGCAGGAAACCTGAAACTGAATACATCAACTCCCTTATTTCGATGTATTCAACATAGCAAGAGGGGACATCAGTCACCCAAGCTATGCACAGTAATGTACCATGACACTCTAGAGTCAGCGGTACATCACTTTTACTATTTTTCAGGGGGCAATAACCCCTGCATCCCCCACACCCCCTGCAAATGATATATATCAAATCAGAGATCACACTACAGTGAGGAAATGGGTTAATTCCCTGCTCCTCACTGAACCGCGATCTCTACTCAAATTTCTGAACTCAAATACTTAACTACACTACCCATGTGATGTAGTGTAGTCAATGTATTTGGGTTCGCAAAACTGCCTCTTGGAAAACTGCAAGTCAACTTTGTCACTCTCCATCGACTGCAGTTCACAAGTCTAATTATAAACTGAAGGCCTATATTTGTGCCAAATTAGTAATGGATGGTACCACTCATACTGAACCTGAGGACATTGCCAACCTGCTAGCAAACAAGTTTGGAAAAAACTTCACCCTCCTGTCCCATCAATCATACCCCAAAGCATACCTGTTACTAGTACTCTACCCAGTATCACCAAGCAGCAGGTCACAACCGCACTCTCCAAGGCCAAAAACACAGCCTCTGTGGAACCAGATAACATCTCAGTCTGCTTACTAAATAGTCTAAAACATGAGTTAGTGGAACCACTTAACACTCTCTTCAATCACAGTCTAAGTACTGGCTTTGCCCCAGCAGAGTAGAAAACAGCAACCATAATCCCCTTGCACAAAGGGGGGTCCCTCAACTGACCCTGTGAACTATAGACCCATAAGCCTGATCAGCCTTATCTGTAAGGCCATGGAGAGACTCATCATGGACCTCATCAACAAGGCTATAGGAGACCTTCAAATGCTTGACCTGACTCAGTTTGGCTTTGTCAAGGGCAGATCATGCCTATTAAACCTAGTGGACTTGTTTGAAAGTGCCACCAAAGCCCAAGATGAAGGCAAAACAGTACAAACTGCATATCTCAACCTGGCCAAGGCCTTTGATACAATCCCCCACTCAAGCATCATTGAGAAACTCACCCAGCTATGGATTTAACCATATGTCATTAGATGGTTTGGCAACAGACTCACCTACAGAACACATACAATCAAAGTTGGAGATGCCACCTCTACCAGTGGTCTACAAGGTTCTGTGCTGGGCCCCCTACTGTTTGGAATCTATTTCTCAGAAATTGAGGTGAAAATAGATGGTCTGTGGGTTACCAAGTTCGCTGATGACTGCAAACTGGGTGAAATCATAGAACCCCCCCCCCCAACGATGTCAACATTCTACAAAATTGGATCACACAGACTGGTGCCAGAGCCATGGACTTAAAGTCTGAGAAAAAATGCATTATCATCCCCTTCAGCAAAGGGGAAGTCCCTGCAAATTACAATATTAATAATCCTCCCTTAAGTTCAAACTCAGTGGTGAGAGATTTGGGAATGCATGATGATAGCAACCTTACTTTAATCACCATGTGTCCATAATGGTAAAGAAGGACTTCTAGGTTGCACATCTCATAAGTACAGGTGTAGTATCTAAAGCTAACATGGTTATAACTCCCCTGTACTCCGCCCTCATCAGACCAATAATAGAGTACTCCCTTCTGTATGTTCCTTACCAGACACCTGCAGCAGCTGGAGAGACCTCAGAGGTTTCTCACAATGAAAATTCATGGGCTACAACACATTACCTACATGAACAGGCTGAAGGCCTTGTCACTGTACTCATACAGACTGCTTGGAGGTGACCTGTGCCTGACCTACAGAGCAGTCTTGAACCCTGCCTCAATGGAAATGCTGCACATCCGCAAATCAAATGGGACAAGAGTCACTCATTCTAGGGCCCTTAACCTAGCCTATGACATTAAAAGGACATGCTGTAGAGACAGATATGTCTCCCACAGGTTGTCACTCATCTGTCACAAACTCCCAATTCACATAAAACATAGCTCTTAAATGACCCTATTTAAGCATAACTTTGACAACTGGATGGAAAACAGTAAATTTACCCCAGGAGCTTCACCTATGTCCCCCTGGGACAGAGGCAGCTGGTGCTAATCTTAGATCTGCAGCCAGTGCAGGTTTTAAATTTGCATTGCAAATATAGGCTATATATCTTGGTCTATAAGTGAACAAGGGTATAACATGGCTAGCCTTGTAAAGGTCTTAGGGCAATTAGCCTAGTAACTTCCTATGATCTTATGACCCTATTATCCCAGCTTTTGGTGTACTGTCACTGATCTCAAACTAAGAATGGGAAAAAGGTTTTCACTAAAAAATAAATTAGAACAGGCTGTCATAATCTGTAGTGTACACTGATTTTAAATAAGTTTAACATCAAACAACTATTCTGTCTTTCTCTGAGGATCACCCATAGGATGCAAGCTACATAAATGGTTATGCTGAAGCAAATTCTATATCAAACTTAAATGATCTCATCACTGCCATCTTACATTAAATATGACTACCTCAAAATAAGCACCATTCCTAAATGATGGTCTCTTATCTTGTTCTGTTTGCATGCAATAATGGTGCACTATGAAAAATATACTATATTGTCAAAATTAAGGCAAGGGTCTGGCTCTGGAAGTAAATTCAATTTGATGAATTCCTAGAAACCCGTAACCCATTTCTATTTGGAAAGAGAAATTCCTCAACTCATACTGCATTAAAGACACATACTTCAAAGTAACACCACAGAGAAAGTTTTATCCCAAGGAGTGGCTTCCATCTAAAATAATTTCTTCCTTTTAAGTGAACAAATTTTTATTGACCAATGTAAATGAATACTTGGCAGGCAGGCTCTGCATAATATTGTACAACGGCTTCTACTGCATAAGGTAACTGGACACTATATTCCCCTACTTGCACTCAGCTTGTATGCTAAAAAAAACACTTAGCAGGATAAGTCAGACCTTTGTAAAAACATTACTTAATTAACAGTCCTGTCATTTTGCTCAAAGCAATTAATTTTTCATATGAGCAATCTGCAATGCAAGTTAAAACAGAAGATTAACTATCATTCTTTCTAATTAATTTGAGGTTCATTTCTGACTTATTTAGCCATTTCTGTTTGCACTTTACACAGAACCATTTGCACAGGCAATCAAACTGTTACTGAAAGTAGTTTTTACAGCAGATGTAGTTTGTAAGATTTCATTATTTGCATACAATCTTTTAGTTTACTTAAGTGCAAATAATAGTTTTCAATATTTATAGTACATCATAACATAATATGACAGTATTTCATGTTAAGAACTAAATGCAATAATACAATAGAAATGACAAGCAGCTGTTTCTCAACAAGAGAGAAATCAATATGGCTATCCTTTTCAGTGGGATCAGCCATCTTTTATCAGTTTGCTGTTTACATTTTCCCTAACTATAGGGAAACTGTTAATTATAGTATAATTAATCAACAAATGACAAATCACATAACAAAAATGAAATATTTTACTGTATGGATGCATTTATTTGCTTATTTGTTATCCAGACAGGTAGGTCATTCTAGTGATAATTTTCAGCCACTACCCATACCAAAATCTCAGCATTTACAGTAAAAAATATAAAATCAGTACATTTAGAATGACAACTCTGTAAAATGTATTATTCCAGAGTAAAATTAATGTTTGCCAAAAATAGAATGCAGTACATTTTTGCAAAGAATAGACAATACTATGAGAATGGGAAAAAACATTTTTCACTAAAAATAAATTACAAGAGGCTGTCACAAACTGTATCTTACTCTTGTTTCAAGTGAGTTTAACATCAAACAGCTATTCTCTATCTGAGTATCATCCACAGGATGCAAGATATATAAATGGTTGGGTCCTAGTTAAATGATCAATGTTCAGAACTTCGAATTTCATATGGCCGAAACCATATGAACGAAGTTCTAAAACTTCAAACATTTAAATGGAGATCTCTGTACAGTGTGGAACTGGAATATTCCCTTTTCCTCACTGTAGTGAGATCTCATAGTTGGTATATTTTAATAGTGGGGGTGTGGCCCCCCTGCTTATATGTGTTTTCATTTGTTTTTGTTTTTTGTTTTTTTTCTTTTTTAAATGTTCGGGATTACAAAACTTTGATCATATGGCCCTGACCATATAAGTTCAAAGTTTTGTAATTTCGATCATTCAACGTAGACCCGAATGGTTATGTTGACACCATTTATAGGTTCATAGGTGTGTACTAGGCTAATGGCCCTAGGGCCTTTACAAGCCCATCCTTAGGATTACCCTGGCATCATGCCACCTTACCTTAGTTCCCAGTGCCTCTGTCAAGTAGAGCCAATGGAGTTATCCCCATGGTGAATTTTCTATTTCCCATTCACTCATCAAGATTTCTATATCAAACATAAATTATGTCCAAACCACCATCTTACAACAGTCATAATTACCTTAAACAATGGTTTATTCTCTTGTTCTATTTAAATGCAATAATAGCACACTATGAAAAATATATTACTATGCTGTCTAAATTAAAGCAACAGTCTAGTTCCTGAAGCAAATTCAATTTAATTAATTCCTGGACACCTACAGCCCAGTAATGATCTATTTGATAGCCAGCTTACTTGTCCATGAAATTATTTAGGCAAAATTAAGATAAATAAAGAAAGCGAATATCTTAATAGCAATGGAAAGGGTTTCTGCATTTCTTCTGATTTAAGCAGAGACATCTACATACTTCTTCATTCAAATGAGGATACAAACTTTGCAATGTATGGAAGGGCTAAAATCTGGACCAAATAATAAAATGAACAAACATCTACGATATTACTTCTTTAAGGCAAACTGAACTTCCCTATCAAATTTTTAAGCTTCTGTAAGTTTTTCTTTTTAGTTCTGGCCATATTTTGTCAATAATATATCAGAAAGTCCAACATTATTTCATGTTCTGTTTGATAAACTTCTTAACAGACATTTGCTTATGTTAAATTAGAAAACAATTATTCATAATAAGACATACCACTGACAATGATTGCAAGAGTAAAATGAAATAAATCTATATACTTCTTTAACAGACAATGGTGACAATATGCTTCTCTCTCAGTTCACTGTTTTTATTGTACTATATACTTATGTACATTTTACAGTAACAGCTATCCATATACTGTATAAAGTAGACATACACGTACTGTAAGTATAATTATACAGCATATCCATATACTAATCAATAATGCCTACTTCTGGAAATACACTTTCTGTCATATTCCTCTTTTTTCAACATTTTATTTCTATTCCAAAGCAATCATTCGTTGTATTATAGCTTAACAAAATAACATGTATGCCACAGCTTAACTTTGTGTTAATTTGAGATACAAAATTCTGTACCAAGCAGAAAAAACAGTTTTGATGCCTAATTTTCTAATATCTAAAACAATAATGATTCTTAATTAGAAACCAACCATCTCATCTACTACAGAAGTTTTTCATCACCTTCTTAAAAAACAGTGTATAATAAAGTAATAGTTAGCTAAATTTAAATCCTCTGATATTAATTAAATAGGTATTTGTATTAGAACTCTTAGCACAACATTTATTGATTTATATGTTTGCAACATGATTCTAATGTATAACTAGGACTGCATTATTGTAACAAAAACACATAACATGATATGGGTAATTGGCTTAATTGCCCTTTTATAGTCTGGTGTGGCTCTCACAACTATAGTTTCATTTTAATGGTGTATTCTGGGTCTCTTATTTATGCCTTCACATTGTCTTTAATACACAGTTTTCCATTTCTTTTACTAACTCTGTTGAAATCATTTAATAAAGTTCTTTGAAAAAAGAAATGTGATTAAAATGGACTTAGGTAAATACTACAACATGAGAGAACAATAAGCACAAAGACATTTCCTTCTGAGATGTGGATTGCTATACAGAAGCATGATAAAGGCATATCTGAGATACAATAAGTGGTTTAAAAGGATGTATAGATTGGGAGAATAACTGGGAAAGTAAGGTATAACAAAGGCTAAAACAGATGCCCAAGAAGACTAATGTAACTTGTTGGTTTATTGTGAAGATTAATAAATACAGCTTTTTCCTTCTAGCTTATTGTACACATGTTTAAATAAATATGACTTTATGGTGAAGAAGGCTCCAATTCACTGTATACGGACAGAAACATGTAGCCTTAAGGGAAAGTAAAGAAACTACAATAAGTGCATGACAGTTGTCTATTGACAAAAAGAACATTTCTTTATATCACAAATGAAATCATTTTTATGAAATGGAAAAATAAAATGATTATCATTCAAGATCAGTAAAAGGGAAATTATTTCTATGAGCAATAATAAATAGTTTGATCAAAAAGTTTAAGTTTGTAGTCCAGAATATGCCGTACCTGGCTGTATAATATGAGTGATACAGATATGTATAACTAACAATGAAGTCGTATTCTAAATTATATTGTTTTGTGAATATTCATTTGTATAACTCTGTACATAAGTTTGTTTGTCTTTTAATATCAGGGCAGAATGGCTCATTCCTGAACTTTAAATCAAATGCTCAGAAAAGAAAAAACTGCAGTGATCACATTTGCTGAAAGATTTGAGAATTGTTTGACTGTTGGAAACAAACTGGCCATATTTAAAAAAAAAATTAGTGTTGTTTTTGCAGAGATGTAGCACATATCATAAACCTTTGGTTTGCAGTAATGTCACTTTATGTATTATAAAAGATTTGATGTGAAAATAATCAACATTATAAATTGAGTCAGTTCATTTCAAGTACTGTAGAAATGCATATCACAGATACTCATTTTAATAAAATGCTCTGTCATCTTTAAACTCAAAATCATTTTATAAATATTTAATTTTCAATTTTTTTACTATGCTCACTGCACTGTGTGTAAACCAAACCAAAAAAAGAAAAAAAAAAAAAAGACGAGAAAGAATTGATGTTCTTAGTCAGAACTGCTGAGTTGGTAATTGCAGTGTTCCTTTGCTACACTTTTTACAACTGTGTTCTTGCAATAATTGTTTTAGAATAGTTCAAAGAAGCAATAAAAGAATATTTCTCATAACTATCTTTTAAATGCATTTAAGGGAAATAATCCTCATGTTCTTATATGTTTGTTTACCGAAAAATCTAATTACGTATTTCCCTTTACATGTCTGCTGCTTCTTATAGTGTAATCCTGTGTAAGGTTATATCATTTAATGTATTTTGTGTGCATCAATAAAAACATGAGTTCAGTTAGTATTTTTCAGTTTACCAAATCAGAGAGTGATAATCCCCACAAAACTGGGTTGCACATGTCATTCTCACCAAATAACCATAGCAAATACTCCTTTATTAAAAACATTAAACTACATTATCTGCATATGCATATGCTTTAAGTATTAACTGCAAGTATATTTTAGTGTAACTTTGTCAGTGGTACATACTACAAATCATATTACCTAATAATACTTGTACTTAACTTGATTTATAAGAGGCAACACAAGGTTTAAGTGGCTACAGCATGGACTTGTGAATGAAAAAATAAGCAAGTCAAAATGTATTTTGCACACAAAAGGTATGAAAGCAGTTTATTCCAAAAGTACGTTTTTACATTTGGCAGGATGTTTTTTTACATAAACTGGAAGAAACAGTGCAATTTCTGCACACAGAGTTCTAATATCAATGAACTATTTCATAATGTGGAAATAAAGCATCTGAAATATACACACAACAACTATAACCTGATTTGAACAGCAAATAAAACTTGCTGGTCCAGACAGTTTAGATACATCACAGCCCTCTGGTCCATCAGTGAATACTGGGTAATGTTCTGCAGTGCTAGGTCTACCCACAGCTTTATTTAGACTGCCAAAATGGTATGTCAGAAGAAAGAAAATGTGGAGGAACGTGTACACAATCACTGAAAAAATGTCTGGGAGTAGAGGAAACAGTGGTGTAAAGGACTAATGTTTGTTAGAAATAAATTTAAAGACTATATATTATTTTGAGATCAAAAGGAGTATGCTGAGAGAGAAAGGGATTCCCTCTGCCCCCGAACTCCTACTTTAAACTTTGGCATGTTGTCATCAACATCTAAAGAAACGTAGCTTGTTTCTGTTAGCTCATCTTCACAGGGGAATTAGAAGCACTTTAAGTCAGCTCTTACCCTGTTTCCCTTGTAACCTTACAACCATTGTACAACTGTAAAAACAGGCAAGAGACCAGTTATCTGTCAAGATTCATGTACTCCTTAGTGAAGGAACTTAACAAAGTAATAAATAGAGCAGCTGACCTTGCTTTGGCCTTAGACAGTTCCAAAGTATGAAAAAGTAGATTCTGGATTAGCTTTGTAACTGAACTGTAAAGCACTAAAACAGAAGAATATACAGCCCTCAGATCTCTAGATCTCATCTAAAAAAGTAAGAAAACGGACAAGCACAGAGTATATTAACATTGCTTCAAAGTTGTCACAATTTTCTATGCAATAATAATAATAATTAAAATATACATTAACTTAAAACAGTAAAAACAAAAATAGCCTAATTGTCTGAGGCAGTTCCATTAAGATCTAAGGCAACAGAAATTTTAGTTGGCAGATCATTTCTCACATCTTACTGGCAACATATTTCTAGTAGAATCAGCTATGTTAGCATGGTCTGAATTTTTTTCTGCAGTCTTTTAATGAACATTTGGTGGCCACGGTGGTGCAGCGGTTAGCATTGCCGCCTCACAGCAAGAGGTTCTCCAGTTCGATTCTCGGCTGGGGTGCCTTCTGTGCAGAGTCTGCATGTCCTCCCTGTGGTCACGTGGGTTTCCTCCAGGTGCTCTGGTTTCCTCCCACATCCCAAAGACATGCAGTAGGTGGATTGGACACTCTAAATTGGCCCTAGGTGTGAGTGTGTGCGTGTGTGTGTGCCTTCTGTGGAAGGTTGGGCGCCGGGCTGGCAACTCGATACTGTAAAACTCCACTGCCAATCATGAGCAGACAGATAATCCGCTGTGGCGACCCCTAACTGGGAAAAAGCTGAAAGAAGAAGAAGAAGAAAGTTCATGTGGCTATTATATTTGTTTGAAGATGTCATTATTACAGCAGTTTTGAAATATTTTTTCTCTTTTACTTACCTTTAGACAATATATACTGAATTCATACTGTGAAGTTGTTAGAAGTAAACAACTCCTGTTTCTAAAAGTAAACAAAATATACTCTGAAGTCAATGTTTACTTTTTATTTATTGATTAATTTATTGATTGATATTGATGTATGCATGAATGTATTTATTTATTCTTTCTCTCATTCATTTAATTATTGTAACAAGCATGTATAACAAGTCTATATTAGTGACATATTGCCAATAACTGTCTGAGGCCTGCAGCTGAGCAGGACATGGCATTTTGTTTTATGTGACCCTGGAGTACATAATTCCCTAATTTACATGTTTGACTCAGTGTTGTAATAACATTAGTCGTGAATTATCTCATAGTTGATACAGCTTCAGAGTTCCCAGTGGCTGTGATATGCCAAGCACATTCTCTAACATGTTACTCTCATATGATCTGGTTTGATTCCCACATCCTCTAGTTGCACTGTGTGTGATTCTAATCACCATAACCACCTGTAAAAATAGGCAGTTATGTTCAGAGTATCTTACTTTCTTACAAAATATCCAGCTATATGCTGTTTACACTGATTACAGTTTACATATCTAAGAAAGTACACTCAGAATAAACAGTAGATGAGGTAGCAAAATAGGTACATTTTCTGAATCAGTCATGGCACGTAGAATACCAGCTATTAGTCTGATGATCATGCTCAGAGAATTAAAACATGTATCTCTCTCCCTCTGAAATTCAAATATGTGTTCACTCAAAAATGTT
The DNA here is from genome assembly GCF_019279795.1 of Protopterus annectens. Taxonomy (NCBI): domain Eukaryota; kingdom Metazoa; phylum Chordata; order Ceratodontiformes; family Protopteridae; genus Protopterus; species Protopterus annectens. The sequence continues at coordinate 288,279,864 of NC_056751.1, read as the reverse complement.
ATAACAACAAATTGTGGGTAAGAGATATTGATATATTTGGAAGAAAAAACAAGAAACAAGTACAACCCAAAAGGGAAACCAGTAAAATCCAAAAGCACTTGCCTCACTATTGCTTTTGGATTTTACTAAATTTGGAAGAAGCTACAGGCATAAAATAGTAACTTTGCTCACTCAGTGTGAGTGTGTGTATATTTGTACATTTGTGTAATTGAGAGAGAGCGACATTGTATGTGTGTGTGTGTGTGTGTGTCTGTGTGTGTGTGTGTGAGTGAGTGTGTGTGTGTGAGTGAGTATGTGTGTGTGTGTGTGTGTGTGTGTGTGTGTGTGTGTGTGTGTGTGTGTGTGTGTGTGTGTGTGTGTGTGTGTGTGTGTGTGTGTGTGTGTGTGTGTGTGTGTGTGTGTGTGTGTGTGTGTGTGTGTGTGTGTGTGTGTGTGTGTGTGTGTGTGTGTGTGTGTGTGTGTGTGTGTGTGTGTGTGTGTGTGTGTGTGTGAGGGAGAGACAGAGATAGGGAGAGAGAGAGATTCTAATGTTTACTGCGCATCTTTCTCTTCTTCCTATTGTCCTTGTGTGCTACAATATAACAATTACATTATACTGTATAAGGTCTCATATCACTCCCTCATCTCTCACCCAGCATGTTGTGACTTAGGCAATCATACATTTATATAAATGAAAAGAAACCATATTGACATATATTCAGTTGATAACATTATATATAACATAAGGTGTACTCTTTATACCAAGACATACCACTGGATAATAAAATCATACCACTAGCTTTAAAATGATAGTAGAGGAACCAAAAGTGAAACACTTTCTTACTTTTTGAACTAGAAGACTTTTAGATCCTATATTTTTTTTCATTATTTATTAATGTATATACCCTTGAATAGGTCTATGTTTATGAGACAAATCAGAAAAAATGAGTAAATCTAGGAGGAATAAGGCAAATCATGATGTTAAAACCCCAGTGTTATGCCTGAATCATAGCAGTTGAGAGGTATGATAGCAGCTAGATTCAGATTGCAGCCATTTATCATGCTTTCCTATTGTTATGAGTATAATGTCTGTATCCACTCAGCTACAAATGCACACATCATCTGTGATTAGCTTAGCCAGAAAAAATACTACTGAGACATACTAAGATATTAAAACCAACTGAGTCAACGCTGCCCCCCACAGGGAGGCCTTCCACAAGGCTAACGTACCTCTTAGCAATTTACAATGCAAGGTAACTCTGTTTTTCAACATCAAATATCTGTGTTGTTAAATAATTATGCCTCAGTATCAGATGCTTCAATGCCCTTGATATCTTTTGTGTTTCTCAAAGCAGCTACAGTCTTAAGTCTCTCCAAAGTAGAAGTGAATGCATAGTTTTTATCATTGATCCTGCTATCTCATAGCAGGTACAAACTCCACGACGAGGTAAACTACATGGTGTGATTTATCCATTTTGTTGCATCACTGCTCCACAGCAGTGAATTAAAATGGCATATCCATATCTGTAATTTGATCTAAATAAGCGTGTTGCATATTTATCATGTTTCAAGTGGGTTACAGCATTTGTTACCTGTTATTCTTTTATATTTTATCAGATTGTGTTTTTTTTAATCAGTATTGTATTATTTCTGTATTTACAATTTGCTTGAAATCATTAACTTACTAGATCTCCCTGTGAGAAATACTGTAATGTTATCAAATTGAACTGTAACCAAAATACAGATAAGTGAGTAATACATCCAGTTAACATCTCATACTGGAAATATAACACTAAGTGACATGATATAGCATCTTACAGGTTTCTTGGTTATAAATTCTTCAACACCTGGAAAATTAAACAAAAACTTGAAACTCCATTATAAAAGCTTTTTTTTTTTTTTTTTTTTTTTTTTTTGCGGGGGAGAAGCAGTTGCCATTTTTCATAGTTGAAGTGTAAATGAATGTGTATACCTTATTTAGGAAGTCTTTGCTTTCCAAAAGTTTCACTAGCATTTCCTTAATATTTTTAAACAAGAAATATCTTTATTGAATTAATACTTATGACATAGGTAATCATACAGTTATATAAATGAAAACAAACCACATTGACATATTTTACGTTACAAACATTATGAATCACTTATAATCTTCTATACAGTCATTGTCAGTCAAACATTACATAGATCATTCAATTCTTGCCTTCCCTTTAACCTCATTCCTCCTCTAAAACATTATTATGCATGTATCATTCCCACAATTCCCATTTTTTGTGTAATATCCCACTTCCAGTTCTTTTATCTCTGTTACTATATTTATTACTTCTGGTTAGGTTGGTTTAGACTTTGATTTTCATTGTTAAGTAATTGCTTTTTTTGTCAGCCACCAGACTTAAATCAGCAAGGCCTTACTGTGTCTAGACAATCCCGATTCTGTATCACAGCTCAAAAAATAATTTCCATAGCTTTACCTATTTGCTAAGCCAGTATTTATGACAGAGTAGTCTATAGGGAATTTTAATATTTGGCATAATGATGTTGTGTATGTCCGTCAGTCAGACTGGTTAACAACTTTCTTATTTAGAAACTTGTTTGCTCTTGTCCAAGGCTACAGTGTCCCAGAAATACCCCAGTACATTAGTAAGGCCTTGATTTTCAGAATAAAATGTACAAGTAACTTATTAAAAATATCCAGTCTAACAAAACAATGATCAATTACAGATATGCTGTATCTGTCTACCTTTCTATCTCTCTCTCTATCTGTCTGTATATCTGTCTACCTATCTTTCTAGACAAACACAGCATATCTGATTAGCTTTGCAACAACTACATTGTTTTGCTAAAACTGAAGATATGTACAGGCATCTAAAGCCATCTGCCAGGCTAAAAGCAAGGCAAGCAAGTCTATGTCAGCATGTTTAGGGGGAAGATTACATTAAACAGGGTTTGGTATGTTCTGATAATGCAACCAGTACAAAGGTAAACATGACATTGCCCTATGCAGATAGATAGATAGATAGGTAGGTAGGTAGATAGATAGATAGATAGATAGATAGATAGATAGATAGATAGATAGATAGATAGATAGATAGATAGATAGGTAGGTAGGTAGGTAGATAGATAGATAGATAGATAGATAGATAGATAGATAGATAGATATACAGACAGACAGAATGAATTAACGAAAACCAGTCTTAAATAAGCTCTTTTTCTTTATGTCAGTATGGACTTGATACAGGTACTGTTTATTTAAGTCAGCATGAACATGATTTTGGTGTCATTTACTCTCTGTTGACCAGAGCAGACCAGGCATACAATTAAGTCCTAGTATAAACCACCAGTGCGTGTAAAAATAAAAGACAAAAAAAGAAAAGTATCCATCATTTTGTCAGAGTTGTCTATAACTGTAGCAAACATTTTTATAAGTTCTTTGTTAAATATGTATATGATACCATAAGTCACCTGTAAGGTAATGCTTTCAGTCAACTGTTGATAAAAGGACTATAAAAGATTTCACAATTCCAAAGATAATTATTGCATCATAAAATATCATTTTTCTATTCGTATAAAATGTAGCATTCCTCACAATGCATAAGACAAGAAAGCATGCCTGTCTCTAAATGTTATAGTGTAACAGTAAATCTTTAGATATTTGGAAAACTGAGAATGCAGAGCTGCACTCTTTCTTACATGAATGCAAGCAGACACCATTACACAAACCACAGGAACATAATGCAATAATAACTATTCTAACCAGCTTTGAAGCCTGGAAGAATTTTTTTGTGGTTAAACATTAAAACAAAAAATGCATAATTTCACAAACCTTTTAAATAAGAAAATGCAAAAAATGTATTGCCAAAATTACAATTTATAACAATAAGTATGCAGTGCTTTGTAACTCTCATCATAGTGAATGATTAAGTTAAATAAAAGAATAGTTCACCAGGTATTTATGTAACAGTTATATAAGTGTGCTATGACTGAACACTTTATAGCAAAATTTTAATTGCCATCGCTTGCTAGAGTATTTTCTTTTAAGAAATTCTCAGATGTTTTCAGTGTTTTGGAACCATCAGTTCACAGGAGTAAAAGAAAGGCATCCTGTTTGTCTTAGTTTAACTTCAAGGCTGTTTGCATTTTGACAGTTTTATCACTCTGCCTGGCCTATCTGAGCATTCTTTCATCATACTATCTATCCATTCAAAGAAAATATTACTTCTACCTTATTAAACAATTTGCACATTACAATTAACAGATGGTTCTTTCAAAATATTCCTAATGTTCTGTGGTGTGAATGACTTTTATTTTTATTAATTTCTACACAGATTAATATATAATACACTGTTCTGGACAGCACACACAAACCTACAAGGAAATTATGGAATTGCCAATCTAATTGTGGCTCTTTAAATGCAAAATAAATTAAAATGCAAAGAAACTATAACTAAAAGAATGAAGCAGAGTATTAGTACTTGGACACAGTTTACAAGTGTGGGAGGTAAGGCAGTGTTCTGGTAATCCTGAATGTGAATCCTTACAGAGACTTGATTAACCACCTAAAAACAGCTGCAGAAGGGCAAAGCAGATAGCCCTTAAATGCCTCTCACATATGTAGTCTATTAGGAGGTTATTAGGTGTTGTAGCATATAAAACTATTGTTGGCCCACATAGTAAGTCAGCTAGAGGTAAAAGTGTGTCAGAGTTGTTCACTAGAACCATAGATTTATATTGTTTTACTGTTAAATTTAATTAACATTTTAGACTAATGCAAAGTTCACAACCATGTATCCATTTTGTGTTTGCTTTTGCTGTGCATGAAGCCTTTTAAAGAGTGATAGTGCCACAATAAATAACTGTTGAAGCTTTATGACCTGTACAGCTTCAATGTCTGTGTAGCAAAGTGCGGTAGTAAATATAACTGGACATAATGTTTCTTTGTACTGCAAAAGCCAGAAATAAAATACCATCATGAAGCTTATTCTGTGTTATTTCTCAGTAAATCTTTTCAATTCTGGAACCAATTATATAAAGGATATGTCTCAATTTGTTCTGCATTAATGTCACATTGGGGTTGGAGACAGAGCCATGACCAGAGTGCATATCCCCAGCACATGAAATTGATGAACTGAGACCTACTGCTAGTATTGACTGCACCATCTGGAATTTCAGTCTGGGGTTACACTAAACACTTCTGACCCTAGATTCAACTTTCACTGGAACAAAAAATATATACGCTGAGCACCTGTACTGAAGCCAATGTTAATGCACTAAGTCACTTTTTTCCCTTTTGTATATTTTAGAGTTGCCTACCATTTTTATTAGTTTTCTTTGTACACATACAGCTATTTAGGATTTTATTTTGCTTGCCATCTCCTCCATTTCTCCATTCAAGATTATCGGTCAGGAAGTATTTGCTCTATAACGTATTCATGAAGCACACTCCTCATAGTCGATGCAGTTGCAGTTATCATACTTCATTGAAGTAAATCTTACTTTTATGATATTATTTATGAGCTAGAATGCTGTAAGTGACATTCAGTGTGTATGCTTGTCTAATCAGCTATAGCCAATGCAGCAGCTAAGTGGTTGTACTGAAGCTCGGGTTCCTGAGCCTGCATCCATCACAGGCTTAGCAGCACAACTGTTATGAAGCATGATGTCATTCTCTAAATAAAGATCGGTAAACAGTCAGTGGCACTGACAGAATGGCACAAATCACTAAGGACAGTCTTAATGCTGAGATGCAGCCACATCACATTTGATTATATTAAGTAGATGGTATCTTGTATGGGATGTGTGAGGGGGGCTTGACTCCCACACAAAATTACTTTTTTTAAAAATTTTGATGGAAGCATTCCTGTTTTTGAAAAGGCTGCTTTTATTTTGAAGAAGTTACAATGGTTTTTATTTTGGTAGTGTGGGTGCAGTAAATTCAAGGTCAAAGTGTCTTGCTCCATTCTTATTTATTTCTTATCTGTGGTTGTTGTCTGTTTCAGATTGATAACTTGGATTGAGCACTAACCTTTCAGGACCATTTTCTGATTCTACTCCGGAGTGCATATTCAGTAGTTATATATTATAGTAAAAAAGCTGTTATATGCAGATATAAATATGAAGAAAATACAAAACTATGCAAGTAAAAAATAAATGTTATAATGCAAGAATTCATAAATAAATATTTAAGTATATACAAAATACAAAAAAAAAATGAGAATTCACAATTTCACAATGCATTTCAAGTTTGTAAATGTAAGATGCAAAATTTCCCCACATTCAGCCATAGAATTATCATTGTAAATCACAATACCCAGGTGTTCCCCCTTGAAAAATGTTTCAAAATTTTGAAATAACCAATTAATTTGCCACTGTACTTTAAAGTTCCATATAACATATGAAGAAATATAGAACACATTTTATATGATGTATTTGGTTAGGATGGATATTTTTTAAAGCACTTGGACTGGGCAGTTTTTGTCAGATTTTTTCTGAAAGTGTTATGGAAAGATGGATAGAATTAATCATTTTTATGTTTGAGGAATGAGTTTCCCAGAGTTTAGGACCTAAAATTTAGAAGCTGCAGTCAGTACATGCTAGCTTATAATGGAGGTATGCAAAGACAAGGGGCAGTAGAATGAACTGAGATTGCCTGATAATTATCCAATGAGGAACGAAAATAAATTTATTTTCAGGAATTTGTAAAGAAGGGAGTCCAGAAGCAGGTCAGCTCTCTGTTGGACTAGGTGCCAAATGTCTTTGGATGGAATTAGATAGCAGTGTTCAGGGTGAGAGGAAAGAGTAATGAAGTGACAAATCCTGTTAGAAGTTACTTTAAGGCTGTTGTTTTTTTTCCAACTTAGTTTTGGCTTTTCTGTTTAGGAATCATGAAAACTGACTATGTGATACAGCCGTGTTAATGCACTATTAATCACAGTGTTATTTTCTGATTATTTTTGTACATTTTTTTCATAAAACTGTGGACTGATGGTGCTAAGTATTAAAACTTTATTTATTGATGGAAAAGTATGACTGCAGTGCCCCCCAACACAAACACATATAGACTCATCTACACATACACACACACATACACACACACACACACACACACACACACACACACACACACACACATACACACACACACACACACACACACACACACACACACAACATTAAGAAATGTGACTTAGTCAACTTCATAATATGACCTAGAAGTATAACATTCTGCCTAGTTCTGATCTGTGGCTTTCAGCTGTTTAAGATCCATGCAACCAGTCCAGGATATATAAACAGATCTTGTTTAACTTATGAATTTGAATTTTTACTTACTTGAACGGGTTTCAAACTATACATGTGCATGGCATTAATTATTTTATACTCTGTGATGATTTTATTTTTTTTTATATTATCTCCTTAAAAACATTATAATTTTAATCTTTTTAACACCATTTCATAATTGTACCACTTTTTCTAACAGTAAGGGAAATACGTCTAAGTTAAACAGTGGAGAGCCAAGTAAGGTATGCATATAAATATTTATTTATTTATTTTAAATTTGTTAATGGAGTAAAGCATTGATGCCTGTCAAAAAATCTGTGTAGGCCAATGGTTACAAAAGCCAATAATGCTGAAGAAAGCAAAACATAATAGTAATTACAATAATTAAACAGTGTACATATATAATTTAGCCAAAAAATAAGGACATTTAAAGCAACATGTGACAATTTTAAAATTTTGGTAGCATGGTACGTGAATGGCAGGTGAATAAGAAGTGTTACATTGCATATATCTGTGTACAGTATATGCAGTATATATATATATATATATATATATATATATATATATATATATCCTACACAATATATATATATATATATATATTTTTTTTTTAAGAACAATGGCATATATATATATATATATATATCTATATATATATATATATATATATATATATATATATATATATATACCTTACACAAAATATATATTATATATATATATATATATATATATATATATATATATTTTTTTTTTTTTTTTTTTTTTTAAGAACAATGGCATAAGGGAGTGGACATTGGAAATTCAACAATGTCAGAAAGAGAATTAATGTTGGTGAGTGTAAGTAACAGGTAGATATGTTTTAAATAGAATCATTGTCAGTACATCAGGAATTTTTTTGTTCTTTTACTAGATGCTTTTTCATCTCTGCACTGAATTTTAAGAAGAAGTAATTATTTTAAACTAGTAGGAAATGATTCCCAAATAGTCATTCTTAGACTTGAGGAAAGCATATGACAAGGTCCCAAGAAAGATTATGTGGGCAGTCCTGTGGTGGTCTGTGGTCCCAGAGAAACTGGAAAAATTAGTCCAGGCTATATAACAAGGACCTGATGGCAGGCATAGGAACAGTGCTCAGGCTGATAGAGGGGATTTCCAGTGTTAGTGGGGTAGATTGGAATTCACCCCTGAGCTGTTCATCCTGATGATGGACTACAGTAGCAAACAGGATGGAAGGGAAAAAATCAACAACGCTGCTGTATGCAGACAATGTAGCATTCTGAGCAGACTCTCAACAGGAACGTCAGCAAAGGATATGGAAATGAAATGCAAAACTGAAGGCATATGGGATGAAACTTAGCACAGACAAGAGAGTTGTCATGGCTGTAAATGGGGGAATAAGAAAAAGTTGAAAATCGAAATAGAATGTAAAAACGTTGAACAGATTAACAGCTTCAAGCATCTGGAATGGTGTTTGAAGAGACCACAATTCTAATCAAGGAGGCCAAAGATTGAATCAGAGGGGCTATAGCCAACTGGCACAGTAAATCAGGGGTTGTGTGTGACAGAAGAACTCCAAAGAAACTGAAAAGTAAGGTGTACAACACAGTGATATGTCCAGTAGTTCTGTAGGGTGTAGAAACTTGGGCAGTGAAGGCAGAACAGTTGAGGAAGTTAGAGGTGATGAAATGAAGTGGTTTTAATGGGTAGTAAAATGCACACTGTCAAACAAACAAAGAAATGATGACATCAGAGCAGAAGCCAAAGTAGCTCCAACTGCACAGAACATCAAAGAGAACATATTACAGTGATTCAGCATGTGTGTGAAACCAGAAGGTGATTTCAGTGAGGCAGGAAGCAGTCAAGAGTAAATGAGGACATCAAGAAAAGAGATAGAGTGCATGATAGAGGACCTGGAAAAGGTAGGAGAGTGGCATTAAATTAAGAGAGATGAGAGTTGGTGCAACAATCTGACCCCATATAGAAAATGAGAAAATAGGGTTATGATGATGATAATAATGAAATGATTCCCAGAGTTTAGGCCCTCTTACAGAGAATTGGTGCTTGGTATAATACAAGTGTTTGGAGGGCTGCAAAGATATGAGCTGATAGTAAGGGGTTTATATAGCAAGTCAACCAATTTGCAAAGGAAAGGACTCTAAGATAATCAGCACAGATTCAGGTAATAGCTGTGCTCTTTGTTTAACCAACTGCCATTCGGCCTTTGAGTGAAAAAGAAGACTATGCAGATTTGGTGGGACATCGTTTGTATTTTTTTAGATATGCTTCACTGAAACTCATAACATTGCACTTACAGTTTTCTGATAAACAGTTTATTGACAAAGGTCATTACATTTAGAGCAAGCCAACCTAAAGAAATAAATTTCATTCTGCTCACCTGCACTGTGCTAATTAGTTTCAAGCAAGTGCCCAGTCAAAAAAGTCTACAAGACATCAAGAATCCATATTTGCTAGCCATTTGTCCTTTATTTGCCTTTCATACTTAACTTTTTCTGGTTAACCTCAAGTCCATTCCTTGTTCTTTCCTGCATTCTTAAATGGAACAACAGGAAAAGCAGTAATGCCTTCAGTGAATAGAAACCATCATGCCCCCGTTCTTCTGCTTGTGTCTGTCAAGGAAAAGTAGTGGCATCCACAGGTACTGAAGATGGCTGCTGGACTTTTAACTCTGCTTCTCCTAGAGAATAAAAACTGGCAGCTACCTGCCTGCAAGCTAAGCTTCAAGTGACCCAGGAAAGAAAGAATTTCCACATGTTCTGCCTCCAAAGGTGTACAGCAGGGTGGAATTTAGCCTCCTTAGTCCTTATCTCCACAGATTAGTCATAATCACAATGTGCTATCTCTAATCTCTAATATTCTTCCTGGCCTCCAGGTGGTAGAGAGCATTCTCTCCTTAAATGCAATTAAATAAAAATGAAAAAAAAATCAATGGATGAGGCTAACAATAAGTACCAAAACAGAATTTTTTGAAGAACTAAACATTAGCTGTGTCTGACAGTATTTATAGAAGAAACCATGATTTGGATATTTTTTTAACTTTCAAGGGGGAAGGAGCTAAAACAGACTAACAACATAATCCCTACTCCCATCTGAAGTCCCTTCAATTCAATGGTTTGAGGTTATTTATGGATGCAGCAAAAATAATGTGCAGTCCTTATTCAACTTGGGTGACGAGAACTCTTTTTCCAATGGCAGTTCTATCTTCTAGAGATAGAAAATGGGAAATCCTTTTGGCCAAGAAAAGGGGGCTTATTAATGTTTACTTTACAACTGTTTATATAGCTAAAAAAGCCAAATCCTCGGATAGCAGAAATTATACATTAATTCTGTGGTACATTAGTTGTCTTGTACTATTTGCCAGTCTTTGGAAAGAGTTTTTATTATGTGACAAAATTGACTCAGTTTTCTAGTAGACTGTTACTTTGTAGCCACATAGAGAACAGGCTAAGATTTGTTTCCAGATCAGTTTATATTGTGTTATGGGAGAAATAATAAGGATAAATTACCATATTATTTGCACTTAAGATGATAGGTAGATAATGAACATCTGATGGGAGTCTGTTTTTTATTGTGTTATGGGAGAAATAAGAAGGATAAATTACCATATTATTTGCACTTAAGGTGATAGGTAGATAATGAACATCTGATGTGAGTCTGTTAATAAACATAGAAAATAAAAGGGAAGCCAGTCCTTAACCTTGAGGATCAGCTATGGTAAGAGGGTGGAGTTGCTGATGAGTTGCAAGGCATTATTTTGATGTTAACCTTCTGTGGGAAATGTGATTCTTAAACCAATCTAGGGTTTGGCGCATACACCTACTGCTAAGGGAAAAATCAGAAGTTTTTCATGATCTACAGGGCTGAATGTTTGTGAGGTGTATGAATAAAGCCCCAGGAAGGTTATTCTTTATTCTCATCTACGTGAAGGATGAAGTCAACAGTAAGCATGAAAAGGACAGCCAAGGCACTGCAACTCGAGCACAGACTGCATTGTTTACAAGTGAGGAGTATTTCTCAATACAGTTGTAAACATATTTTTCGACAAGCTTACCAAAAAAGACACAATCGAGGTGGGTCTAAAGTCACTTGTCAATGAGGGTGCTGATGTTTTCTGTATAGGAACATGATTGCCTGCTTTACTGCTGAGACAGAAATTAAATATGTGAGAGAGTCACATCCATCTTCAAAACAAGGTGAGAAAACTCTGCTTATGGCATCAATGGAATTTTTTGTAGGGGTAGCAGAATCAAGTGATATAACAACAGAAAATCATAATTTCATGCACTGGGAGGTACAAAAGTAAGCAAATGTGAATAAAAAGATTCATCTTCAAATTCTTGATGCTATTAACTATGAAAACATGATAAACAATATACAATGCTTAGCTTTAAAGCTTTATCAGCTTCTTAATATTCAAGGCATATATTAGTTTATTATCTGTTACCCTTACTATCCCACCATCCTTTTAAAAGTTAAATAGACTGGAGGGTAACTAGACATAAGGTGCAATAAGCAAAGACAATACATGGTAGAAGACTCTTGCTTGGAGGAAAGGATTCATGAATATGACTTAGGAGACCAGGGTTTACTTACCATTGCCACTGCTGGATGGGAAGAGTAGGTAAGAGAGAGAAGTGAAGGCGTGAAGCTCATTTACCTTTTCCAGTATGTGCTTTGGAGGGGGCACACGCAGGCATGATCATCCCTTGTAGAAACTAGAGACAACTGCCTGTGGTGCCTTATGGCAGGGACTGGAGTGTACTTGCTGGAAATGCCCTCATAAAAGACGAAGTCTTGAGTGCAATAAATCTATTGCACAGGAATTACAGCAACAGATACGCATTTCCTGACCATGTAGAGCTTGGTGGTAAAAAAAATTTCAGACTTGCCCAGTAAGACCCGTTTTGGCTGACCATCACTCCTATAAGTTGATAAGAGAGTGATAGATAATTGGCAGGTAGAAAGGGAAAAAGAAAAAAAAAATAAGATGATACATGGTAACATATAATGCAAGCTGACCACGAAAGAATGAATTGTGGCAGCAACACGCACATCCTCAGTTACCCAGCTGTATTCAAAATCAAGTAGTAAACCAAATAAACTACCAAACTGGCTTAGATAGTTAAAAACAAAAACAATTCATGGTTTTCATCAATATTTGCATATGTGGTACTGAATATACCTAGTACAAATATACATTATGGGCACTTTACATATACATATATAGGTATATCTATCTAAAGATATATATATATATATATATATATATATATATATATATATATATATATATATATATATATATAGATTCACTTCATAACACTGAAAACTCAAAACACTGAAACTCAAAACACTGAAAACACATATCAGACATATACTGAGTTTAAACAACATAAATCATAGCACTTTCCACAAAGTGTAAAAAGGGGGGCAAGCCCCCCTGCACCCCCCATGTGGGGGCTGCGCCCACCACACCCCCTGCTACTTAAATATATCAACTCCAAGATTGCACTTAGTGCAGTGAAGTGCATTCTTGGAGTTGATATACATATATAAGTAGCAGGGGGTGTGGGGGGCACAGCCCCCCACATGGGGGTGCAGGGGGCTTGCCCCTTGCTTAAACTTGGTGGAAAGTGCTATGATTTATGTTGTTTAAACTCAATATATGTATGACATGTGTTTTCAGTGTTTTGAGTTTCAGTGTTTTGAGTTTTCAAGATTTTGAAGTTTCAGTGTTTTGAGTTTCAGTGTTATGAAGTGAATCCATATATATATATATATATATATATATATATATATATATATATATATATGTGTGTGTGTGTGTGTGTGTGTGTACACACACACACACACACACACACACACACACACACACACACACACACACACACACACATAGAGAGAGGGAGTTAACATTTGTTAGAAACATTAACAGTTTTTTAGATTTACAAATATAAATATAGCTTCCATTCTGTGTGGAATGTAGCTCCCACTCTGTTCATGTTTAAATGCTGGACCAAGAGAAAAATCATGTCCAATTAATTATTGTCTTTTAATCTGAAAGCCTAAGCAGTAAAAGAAACTAGAGATGATGCTCTCTATAAGGAGTATCAGATTCCAACAGCTAATAATAGTGTCAACCAAAATAATACATTCAACTAGACTTATTTCAGCAATTCAGACTTTCTCATTTTATCTACCTGCAAATGGGTATGACACAGATCTCAGAATCATTATTCTAACAATTCACTGAATTCTGATTACATGAAACAAATGCATTAAAGTTCCCATTAATTCCTGCCAAAAAAGGGGTTGATGCTTGGAGACAGAGAATGCACCCCAGTTGTATATAGGAACTCTACATAAGTTAGCCTCTGAAGATAGTACAGTTTGTATACATCTTAACACCAGGGTGATAGCAACACTTTTGCAATGCAGTTAGAAATTTTTATCAAACTGAATTATGCAAAATGCAATTCATTAATTTCTGATTTTGCATAAAACTTACTTTCTTTTGTTGACTTTGTCCATTAAACATGAATATAAAACGTACATTTAAGGTAGTGCAGTGAACAAAACAAGTCAAAGCAAGCATAGATCTGGTTACCCATTCTCACAAACATGCTGTAAGTCTCAGAGATGTTTTTCTTTTCTGTCATGCAGTATTAACTATACTGTGGCACAAAAAGGTTGAATACCTTTTTGTTATTCTGTATAAGGAAAGTATACATAATTATGAATTAGATGCAGTATACTGCACAATGCCATGTCTTACAGAAATTATTTCAATTCAGTTTATTTATTAGATTTCAGGTTATCACACTGGTGCACTGAATAGCTACTGATCATTTACAGATATGAACCTGGATAGGGCAGAAACTGAACATGAAAATGAAAGATGAAGACCTTAGTACTTGTATAATACAATGGAAATTTTGCAGCAACTACAGATAAGCACAACAAAGAACACAACTCTTACAGCCTAATGTTCAATGAGTAGGATCCATAAAGAAAAGAGTAACCCATATGGAAGAGATAACATGAAATAAGTACGCTGAAAAACCTAATAAAATGTAGCATAGTGGGTAGTGATAAAAGAATTTACACAAATCCACATAAAATATTGCACTATGCCCGGTCATTATAACAATTCAATACAAAGACAGACTACAGTTAAAACATTACTGCATAGCATTACATAAGGTGGCACCTTCATGTACAGACAGACTTTAAAATTAATATAGATGGCAAAGAATGTGACTCATACAGACATGGTAGAAAGCAGTACTGAAGTATATTAAAATGAGTACTGCTCTGTGCAAATAGTTTATGAAGACTTTAATGAAACTAAAATAAAACAAAAAGAAAAACAAAACATGAAAAAAATGGCAAAATTTTAACCAGCACTCAAAAAAATCATTCAGACTAAGAAAGTAGACAAATGTATTTAATTAATTATTTATTTGTTTATTTATCCTTTGTTAACTGGGTTCGTCCCACTATGCTAGTGGGCTCTTTTCAGTGGAGACCAGAGGTGGTAGTTATGTTATTAAAGGAAATTTGTCCAGGACTTTGGAGAACTTTCCCTACTCTTTTTTCCTTTGTGGCAAGCTATACAGTAGCTGCAGAGAGTCGTGAAAGAAGATGGAGGAGGAGGAGGAAGGTTTTGCATGACAAAAAAATGTGGAAATGATGTCAAGCATTTTGAGAAGGAGGAAGTGAGGATGATGAATGAATGAACATGTTGTCCCTTTGGGGGTAAAGCTTGAAGATGTAAGGGCCTTTATCTTTGTGAATTCACTTTTGAATAATATGATAAAACTGAAAAGTTTGTTGCTTCCTTTGTGTAAAACAGTGGAACTGATTTCAACCATTGTGAGAATAAAGAAGCGAGAATAGAAAAGACATGTAGTGGCAGTGTTTTATGTGAAAATGAAGTTGAATTAAGAAATAATGCAGAAAATAAGATACTACACTTTAAAATTGTTGAATTAAATGAAGGCAGTTTGGAAACACAGATGCTTGTGAATATGATCAACAAAGAGGAACTAAAGGATAAGAATCCAGTGTTGTGATCTGGAATGATATAAACATGTTTTCCTGAGGAAAATGATAGTGGACAAGAGGGAGAAATGATGACTGATGATCTGAGATCAAATTACAAA
The DNA here is from genome assembly GCF_019279795.1 of Protopterus annectens. NCBI lineage: Eukaryota > Metazoa > Chordata > Ceratodontiformes > Protopteridae > Protopterus > Protopterus annectens. The sequence goes on along the minus strand of NC_056751.1, from coordinate 288,264,427 downwards.
GAAGAGGAACAGAGGTTAAGTATAAATATAGACTACATTGCAGTAGTATCTGGACAGAAAAGGGAAGGCAACAAAATTAGAGGTAGCTCTTTTAAGCATTTACTCATGCAAATTAAGAGCAAAAAATATGAACCTTTAGAAAGATATTTTGTTTGGGATACTATTGTTCTTAATTTGGAGGTAAAGTCTAAAGATGTAAGGGGATTTATCTTTATAGGGAATGACACATTTTGGAAAGTTACTTTTAAGACTATGACAAAGCTGAAACATTTGATATTGCCTTTAATGAAAACAATGTGATCCACGGAACAAATCTGGGGTTAAAGAACTAATGCTTTATCAAAAAGAAAAGTTAAAGTGCACTTTAGAACTTCTGAAATGACTGCTGATGAACTTAACTTTTTTTAAAGATAAATGTAGATATTTATGAGGTAGAAAAGATTTTAGATGATAGAAACATTTGGAATTGGGGAATTTAATGTTTTAAGTACAAAAGGTGGTGAAAATGTACGTTTTCCCTGTATAGTAAATGTTAATGGGAAAAAATGAATGTTAAAATGTTGGAGACAGCTGAAAACATGTTTTCACTGTGATTCTGGGGATCATTTGATGAAGAAATGTAGTAAGAGAAAATGTTATCAATGTGGTGAGGTGGGTACATAGCAAATAATTCTAAAAAGTCTGCAAAAAATGTGGAAATAATAATTGGTTTGAATGTGAACAAACAATAGAAGAAAATGTGATTTTAATTGAAGAAATAGTGCAAAATGGCAAATATTTGGATATTGTTAATGAAAAGACTAGTACAATTGTGAAGAGGAACTTTATACAGTTGAGGCACAAATTCAATTTGAATTTTTAAGCCAGGAAGGTCGAGAAGTGGATGAGCATGAAAAGAAGAAGATAAAGGGCCAAATGGGAATACAGTTAAAAAAGAAAAAGAAAAAAGAAATTACTAGCTAAAACTGCAAAAAAGGCTAGTATAAAAATTATATCTTTAAATATTAATAGGTTATTTAATGAGATGAGAAGATTATTAGTATTAGAATGGTATTATAAACAAACAAATGATGGTGATGTATGTTTGCAGGACGTGAGATTTTTGGAGGAAAAATGAGAAAACAAGTCGAAGTAATTTGGCGTCGTGAAATAAGATGGAATTTTGGTGAAGATATATGTTCTGGGTTTCTATGTCATTTAAAAAAAGAACTATTAAAATTTTAGATGTTATAACAATTAGTCCAGGAAGAGTAATGGTATACAATATTAGAGACAGGAATAAAGTTTGGAGTTTGATTGGGGTTTATGCATTTATTCAAAGAAAACAGGAGAAAGTTTATTTCAAGAACTTAAATGTTTGTGTTACCATGTTATATATTATTATTGTGAAATAATTAAATTGTTGTTAAATTGGTGTTAAAAAGGAATACAAGTTTATAATAGAAAATTATGAGAAAACTTTGAAAAGATGGAAAGAAAGAAAAGTAAGAGAAAATAAGATATACAAAGAAAATGTGTTGAAAATAAAGACCTTAATAAACAATAAAAAAATAAGCTGTTCAATGTAGGATTGAAGAGGTGTCTCCTTTTCTGGAAAAAAGTAAAAATGGAGAATGGAAAAACTGAATGTTTGATAGGAGAGGATGGGAAAGAAAAAAAGTTAATATGAAGGAAATTATGTGGGAAACTAAACAGTATTTTGGAAAATGTATAGTGAGATAATATAAAGCAAAACCATTTTTGGTGTATACAGTAAATCAAGTTAAGAAAATGGAGAATGATGATTTAGATAAAAAATAGAAATGGAAGAATTAGATAGTATGTTGAAATGAATTAAAATACAGTATGCCTGGACCAGGTGGAATGACATATATATTTTATTAAAAAATGAATGAGGAAAAGAAGAAAATATTTTAGAGAGTATTAAATTATTGGTTAAGGAATGCCATTAAAGATAGAAGAGTATGTGAAGAAATAGTTAAGTTAATATATAAAAAGGATGATAAGAAATTGATAAAAAGTGGAGACCTATAAGTTTGAATAACGTAGACTATAAAACATTAATTAGAGTGGCACAGATAAGATTGAGTAAAATAGTAAGTAAGTTAATGGGAAAATGAATGTATGGTGCATTAGGGAGAAATTGTACAGATTTATTACTTACAGTCAAGGAAGTTACAAGAAGTATTTTAAATAATAAGACTGATGTTAAGGTTATTGTATGAGATACTGAAATCTGTGTGATAGAATGTGTCCTAAAATGTTTGAAATCTTAAAGGAATATAATTTTCATAGATATTTATTACATTTGAATGGGATGGTTTCTAAAAAAAATTCTTGGAATAAGATTTTTTTTAATGGATGGTTTAGCCAGGAAATACAAGTAAAGACAGGAGAACAGGGCTGTCCATTAAGTAGTGTTTTATTTTCATTAATAATGAATTTAGTGGTAGGTATGACAGCAAGATATATTAAGGAAGGAAATGTATATTTAGGTTAAAATATAAAAAACTCCAATGTATCTAAGATATTAGATGATGTGCTAATAATTGCAAACGATAAGGGGTGGATTAAGGAAGTAATGTGGAATCTGGTGATGAGTGTCAAGAAAGTTGGTTTGGTGATACCATAAGGAATGTGGATGTTTATTTTTCCAATTCAGAAATTAAGGAGTTAGGTATTACTTTTGGTAAATAAGAAAAATGTAAAGAAATGTGGATTGACATTTTAAATGAGATTAGTATTACTATTAATAGGTGGAGATGTTTTGATTTGCCTTTTAAGAAGAAAGTCCATTTAATGCATTCATATATTTTTGCGACAGTAGTATATTTGTGAGATGTGTATGTTCTTCCAATAAGTTTAGAAAAAATTAATTGAGTCTTCTTTTCCATTTCATATGGGTTCTCAAGAAGAGGGGGGGGTCAGCTTAAAAATCCAGTTGTATTTCTGGCTTATTTCAATTTGCATCGGATTTAATGAAACTGTCAGGAGAGACTTGATTATGTGGGTAAAATTATGTGGGAAAATATAGAAATATATTTAAGAAAGTTAAAGGAAAATGTTAATGAAGAAGAAAGGAATATTATGAATTAATAAAAAGATGGGAGATAAAATGGAATGTAATTAAAAAACTAGGAATGATTGGTATGAAAAATAATGGAATAATATTATTATGTGAATGTTTGGAAAGATACAGATGAAAGTGACAGAAGACTAATTATGGAAAGAAGAGAAAGAGTTGAGGATGTTTTTAAATTCCAGATTTTTATGGAGGGCAATGAACAAAAAGTTGCATTATAAAGCTAATATGTAGTACAAGCAAAAAAAAAGATTTTGTTCTTTGTGTAAGGTCGAAGGAATTATGTAACATTTTTATTCGGATTGTAAAAGGATTGGTGATGTTAAAAATCTGTTATGAGGAATTGAATATATAATTTAAAAAATGGGTATTAATGGAATTACTTATGGACTATATGAATGGGAAGGAGACATAAATTTGACAAAATAATAGTTATTTGTTATGGAATAAAATGAGATGTCAATATTTTTGTATAATCAGATTTGGTGCAAAAATTTAATAGTTGAGAATATTAAAAGATGATTATGGTTAAAAGGATGGGGAGGATAAAAAATGAGATATATAATATTTTGAATGAATATAAAAATGTATATGTTTTGTTTTTATTGTGGAAACTGATATTTGGAATGTGATGTGTAAATAGTGATTTTAATAAAATCTTGACTAGTCTTTTCAATCGGTAAAATGGCATCTTTTACATCCACCTGAGCTACTTCCATCTCAAGCAGATGGCACTTTGGTTCACCATCTCATCCAAATATAACACACCCAATGAGTACAGTACTCCCTTTATGTTGCACCGTAATGCCAGCAATCAATCTAGCTGGTGTGGGAATTGAACCCACAGCCTTTTGCACCAAAGGCAAGTATGTTATCTATTGTGTCACTGACACTACTAACAAAACACTGTAACAATTTAGCATTTTCCTCTCTCAAATCTGAGACTTCTTCAGAATAAAACAAAGCAATTCACACTCCTTTAAATACATAAAGCATATACAAAGCACTTAAATTACATGATGTCTTAAACCAATCATTTATTAAAGTTTCTCTTCCATTTCAGAATGCATTTCATATGAATGTGCCTATTCAAGCCTGGATGATGTCCAGCAGTCAAATATAACTACTGTGCATATTCCTTTTTCTCCAACAGGGTGTTATTATCACCCTTACTTCCATGTAAATGCAATACATTAATAAAAAATACAAATTTAATAAACCCTCTCACACAATTATTCACATCTCTGGCTAAACTATTTTAATGTGTTTAATCTTTATAATATATATGTGTTCCTTAATATGATCATTTAGTCTTCTTGTGGTCTTACTTACATAAAAGCAGCTGTAACTTAAGCAGGTAGCTACATACTCTAAAAAAGTAGGTTTGTAATCAGCTCTTGCACCTAAACCTTAAGCTCTTTGTGTGTGATTTAAAAATAAGACTGGTTCTGGGAGCATAGCTAGCCCATGCTACATGATAGCCACTTAGTTCTGTAACTCCTCATAAGATTAGTGACAAAAGTTCATTTTTGATAGTATAAGTCAGAATTCTGAGCTAGTAACAGATGTTTAGAATATAGCAAATTATAATAATGGACCTGGCAAAGCTTTTCTGGTTCACAGAAGCTACCCAGGAGAAAAACAGGTGATTCTCTTTGAGTAGCTATCTTTGCTGATCAGCAATACTTTGCCCTTTCATCAAATAGCCACGTGCATGCAGGAGTCATTAATACTATTGGAGCAGAAGGTGTGTAGTCAACAGTAAAGTTTGGAGGGACACTGTGATGAGATACAATCAATAGCAGAGTGTGCAAATGAACTGGAACAGCAGTGCTTACAGCTACAGAATAATGTAGATGACTTGGAGAATCAATTACATAGACAAAATATCAGAATTATGGGGGCACTTGAGTCAATTCCAGCAGAAGAGCTGGCAGACTGGGTAAGATCATTAATTAAAAATCAAATGAATATCCCCACTGAGTTTTCTCTTGTGATAACTAGAATTGATTCAAAGAGTGGACAGACTTATAACTCAGCATCCCCCCAAGGCACATTTGAATGGCCTTAGAGTCATTCACTACTAAGGAATGGTTCATAAAGTACAGTAGAAGACATAGGGGCTTAAAATGGTGTAATGAGCAGATAAAATTCAAGGAAGACTTTTCCCAAACATTATGAAAGAAAAGAAAACATGGGAATCATTGAGGAGAATATTCTATTACTGCGGATATATGAAAGCTATTCTTTACCCAGCAATATTATCAGTTATATGTGAAGGGAAAATATGGAGGTTTAGAGAGAGATGATGATGATGATGGTGATGATGCATGGAACTTTCTTATGGGACAGCAGTTTTCATAAGAATGGACTACTAATAATAACTGCTAATAATACGAATAACTACTAATAACTATTAAGGGACAGAGGCAGGTCCTAAATGCTTTATCCCATGCATGAGTCTCCTCAAATTATCTATGGTATGATCTCAGTTATTCTCATTAGGGGCAATTTATAATTATCGACCATGGGATGGGTAAGGCCATTGTCTACCTAAATGGAATAGGTTAATTTGAGGACAAAAAGGGAAACTGGCTAGACTTAAAATGGATTTCAAGGCCAGTTAGACAGGTACTTACCTATGAACCTATAAGAATACAAGGATTGTGGGGCCTTGGACACATTATTTTGTTTACGAAAATGGAGTGTAAGGCCTCTAAAACAAAAGAGACACTAGAAACAGAGATCGCAGTTGTCCAATGACCCCACTTAGAAAAACAGATCGTAGGTATGCAGGTTGACCAACACAGTTATCATGGATTCTCATTTGAATTGAACCAAGTTTAATAAAGTCAGTGAAAGTAATACTTCCAGAGTTAACCTTAATTTAATCCCAGTATACAACAGTGAGTTGATGCATAACATCCAATCCAGAGGGAACAGAGCAATAGACTGAGCTGCCAGGGAGCTATCATGGAAGAAAAGAAAATGTGAGTTCAAAAGAAAGATAGAAACAACAAGGAAAAAGAAACTGCATCATACTAACAGGATGAATATTGCTGGTCCAAATTAGGTGCAAAAGGCATGAAAGAGAAAGAACAGTATTTATCTGAAGGTATTTCCTTATCTGAAAAAAAGAATACTATTAGAAATGCTAATTTGTTTCTTTGGACCTGTTCAAATTTTGTAAAATTAATATTCTGGTAAAGTTTGTGTTGGACCCAATGGATAATTGTTGGATGTTTTTAAGCAATAGACTCTAAGCCTAGATGATCTAAATGAATCCTTATAATTAATTGTTATTATTAGGTTTCCAAGCCTGCTATTTTGACAAAAAGCTTTTTTGGAGAATGATAAAGATCAAATAACTAAACGATGGAGAAAGATGGTAGGACTTTTGTATGAATTTGACATCCAGACTTGATATCCTCAGTGCAACAGGTATTGTTAATTTGATTTCAGTTTTATATATATATATATATATATATATATATATATATATATATATATGGGTCTAGGATGTTTGCTCAAATGAGCAAACGTGCGAAACCCAAACGGCCGGGCATACTTACGCGAAAGTGCTTTTCACCAAAGAAGCACTTTCGTGTAAGTATGCCTGTTGCTGAGGCCGTACTATGGTGTGGCTAAGGGAAAATTCCCTTTTCCCTACTGTAGTGCGGTCTCGGAGGGAGAATATTAAAGTGGGGGTGTGTGGGGGGCACACATTAATGTAGTGTTTTTTTTTTTTTTTTTTTTAGTAACACGCTGCAACGAAAGCGCTTTTATGATAAACGCACTTTTGTTAAAGTGTGTTCAGTGGTTATGGATTTGGACATTTGCTCATTCGAGCAAACAGCCTAGATCCATATATACATTTTATATATATATATATATATATATATATATATATATATATATATATATATATATATATATATATACACATAAACAGTGGATAAAAAGTTTACACACCCCTGTTACAATGCCATTTTTTGTGATATAAAAAATGAGACCACAATAAATCACTTCAAAACTTTTCCACCTTTAATGTGATCTATAACCTGTACAATTCAATTGAAAAACAAACAAATCTGTTAGGGGAAAAAGATATAAAAAATAAAAATTATACAATAAGCTGGTTCTATAAGCTTGCACACCCTTAAACTAATACTTTGTTGAAGCACCTTTTGATTTAATTACCACACTGATGGTAGTCCACTGAACACAGAAGGCGTTATAAGAGATCTGGGAACACAGGTTGACAGCATCTTCTCTTTTGACCACCACATTGCCACTGTGGTCAGAAAGTCCTTCTATGTGGCACATCTCATTACTAAGGGTTTTGCATCCAGGAAGAAAGAGGTCATTGCCTCCCTCTACTCTTTCCTCATTAGGCCAATCATCAAGTACAATGCCCCATTTGGCATGTACCTCACTAGACAACTGCAACAATTGGAGAGGCCACAAAAGTACCTCACAAAGATGATCCTAGGCCTTAAACAGTTGTCCTATATGGACAGACTCAAAAAACTCCAACTATTCTCTGTTTCATATCGCCTACTTAGAGGTGATCTCTGCTTGACTTACAAAGCCATGTCTGACCCAGCCCTGTTAGAAATGCTACACCTAAAGAAATCCCAATCCCACCACACCACATGCTCCAGAGACCACAACCTCATTACCACAATCAGCAGAACATACTGGAGGGACAGGTTCATAACCCAGAGACTGCTGATGCTATGGAATAGACTTCCCATACATGTCAAACAGAGCACCTCACTGGCCCTCTTCAAGAGAAATCTTGATGAGTGGATGGGAAATAGAAAATTAATCCCAGGGATCACTGCAGTGGCTCTACTCAACAGAGGCACTGGGAACTAATGTTGGGTGGTACGATGCCAGGGTAATCCTATGGGCTAGGCTTGTAAAGGCTCCAGGGCCATTAGCCAAGTACACACTTATGAACCTATGAATGAACTTATAAACATATTTATGGCATCGGTATAAGCAGGCTGCACAATTTGTTAGCTAAACATATTAAAAAATTTAGAATGCATAACTTTTTATTTATTTTTTGTTTGTTTTATAAGAGGTGGTTAAAAACCCATAGTGGGACAGTGGAGTGAGTATGCTGTAATGAGGAAATTGTACTGGCAGCTCTACTAAGCTAATAATGCACCAGGAATCAATGAATATGCTTCTATTTCTAGTTTAGTTAAATTATGGCATTATCACACATAATGTCTTTAATGAATGTAGTTTTATTTAATTTAGATTGTTTTTATTCATTTAATTATATTATGATATTTCATTTTCACACAGAGTTATTGAATCATATATAGATGGTATAATATTTGATTGGACATTGCCATTGTTTGATGAGGTTTTATTGGAAGATGCATCTATCATTCTAGTTCAATATGAACATTTGATTGGTGGATTTTAATGTCACATTCAATATTATTGGTGGACAGAAGTTTTAAAACCAAATTATCTATTGTTGTAAATAGTTCTAATGAAGTTCAATTATACTGAACAAAAGCACTTAACATATTTCAATAAACAGTGGTCCTGTTTGGTACAAGGCATGTTTTTTTCTTGTTTTTTTTTTTTTTTGTTCCATCTAGCTGATATTGCTACTTTGTTTCATTTTGATCTCGGTTTGGTTACTAGATGGAAGAAAATTGAATGACATCAGGGAAGACACATTTATTTGGTCATACACCAGAAGAAGGCAGAATGTGCAGTAGCCAGGTTAAAGATAACATGGGCAAAAGAAGAAGGGGTTACTTTGACAGAGGCTCAGTGGAAAGAGGTCTAGGGTAACACAGATCTATGGAATCATTGGTCAAGTTTATGGGAGTAGCATATGAGGATTCTTCATCTTTAATATGTTACTCCTCAATGATTATTTCAGAGAAAAAGACTGGACACCAGTAAGTATTGGAGATGTGGGCTAGAGCAGACAGGTCACTCACATGTCAATCACATGTTCTGGAGATGCCTTAGAGCCCAAAGGAGATGGAGCAACTCTGAGGTATTCTAGTTAAAATAGGTATGAGACAGATAACTGGTCTTGGGAATTTTTGGGATTCAGTCTTCAGGTCCCTGAATACTGCTGGAGTAAGTTGGATATTCTGGTGTTGTCAGGGGTTCTTAAAGGGCAACTGGCTAAGGAATGGAGACCTAGGTTTGGCTCACCTCTGTCCAAAACAGAGGTCAACAATTACTCGAATTGAGGAAAATATTAAAGTACTTTAAAACTGAATCCTGTGACAAAAATGTCTGCTGACTGGAAAAAAAGTATTCACAGTGTTCTATTAAAGGTATAACAGATTGCTAAAGCTGTGTTGAGAATAGACATGTCGATTCCTTTCTTCTCATCTCTTTTCCTTTTCTTAAGTAAATGTCATGAGGGTGTCTTTTATGGTATTTGAGGGATTAGTGATGACAATACCCTTTATTAGGGTAGTAGGGTAGGATAGGAGTGGTGTTAGGGAAGTAGGAATTTTCTTCTTTCTTTTTTTCTAGATAAGTATAACATTTAAAAGCTACTGTGTATAATACGTATGTATTATTGATGAACAAGTGTTATTTCTATGGTTCTGCTGACAATTTTCTAGGCATGTACTATTTTTGTAAAAGTGATAAAAGTTACGCACTGGATAAATGTGATAAGTCAATAAATACAAACAGTCATTCATTGATATATTTATAAAACTTTCAAAAAAAAACACTTATAGGTACCCACCTTTGTAACAGTATTCCTATCCATAAAAGTTTACATGTGTCATCTCAAAGCATTTTTTTTAAATTCACATTAACATAAATAAACAGAGGTTCATTGCCCATAACCTTAATTATTTCTGCATAACCTTCCAGAGTTTTCTAATAATTTTCTTTATTTGATAAGTCTCTACCTACTCTCTATAAGTATGACATTATTAAAAATGCAATGTCCTTGTCACCATCTTCTGTGAAATATTGCTGTTGCTATTTGGGATAGGCATATACTCAGAATTTATTTTCTTTATATCATCTTTACTCACTTCATCCAGAAGTTGTATTTTATATGTCCATTCATAAAATTGTATCTTACTGTACCTACCTGACTAATAGATTGTGTATTATCCATGGACAACTTCAACAATATTATAAATTGCTCTTCAGTACATTAAATTTCATAAAACATGGATGGCAATTTCTATAATGTAAAATGAGAAAAAAAAAATAAAGTCAGGTTTCCTAAACATATTAGATCCCAAAACATTCCTTCCCTTAAAATAAATACATCAATAGACTGTACTTTATTGGTATTCCATTAAATATCAACATTAAAAAATATATTTTTTCAGTCCTGGACAACTAGTTATATGGCTCTGGTGAAGGGGATTATGAGGCAAGACTGGAATACAGTAAACTGAAATGGCAATGTTTTGAAATGCAGGATACTGTTCTGGTCTCAATTGTACAAAAGTGCATTAAAATTAACACGAGTAAGATGACGCACTATCAGTTTAAAGTGCCATTATATAATAATCAAATTTGTTTACTTTTTATCGGTGGTTTCTTATCATGTAACATAGCCTGATAATTTGAACTACATTTATATATCTGTTTTCTTTCTTCTGATGAAGTATCTGTTTATTATTTGAAACAAAGTACTTAATAAAGCACTGTGTTTTGTGTCTCCCACATGGGTTTACTCTTTTTTCTTTAATGTATTTCATCCACAAGTAGCATGACTGGTCCTTTGTTTTTGTTTCTATTCTAATTGGAGTGATGACCTTTGATTTGATAGTAAAAACATTTTTATTTTCTGACCATTACCTACTTCATTTTCTACTGTCTCTTCTAAAGTAAAGCCCTCTGTTCTTGAGTTGGTGGAGTATAGAAACGCCAATACTGCCAAATCTGAACATCTCATAGCACATCTCTGCCAGCTTCTTTAGAAGTTTAGTGAACTGTTCAATAAAATTTCCTATAATGAATAAATATTTATTTATTACCTTCAAGTACTTGTAAAGTATGACTGAGCAAAGTCCCTTTTTAGCAGAGGCACTGGGAGAAAAATTTTGTATTACATGTATTTGTAATGTCAGCATGACTATGAGAGTAATAAGAATATACAGTATAACACTGAGTTATATGACATTTAACAGGTATAGTGGACACAACATATTAAGCTTACACACATTATAAAATAGTCATTAATTTTCAGTGTATGTATAAAGTAAATTTTTAATTTTAGTATGCAGACAACAAAAGAGGAATGTGCATATGTTATCCAACTGGTTAAATTCACTTGAGACCTGTAACCAGTAAACTAATGTAGAAAAAGCATGAAGATTTTTATAAAATGTGTTTGTTTTTCTACATAAGAATATCTCTTAGTAATGGGATTGGTATAAGGACATGTCCATTTTGTTGCTAATTATGTTTTCATTAAAATTTTAAATTGTAGATGGGCTGAGATTTTGAATAAGAAAGAGGCGTATGAATGGGCTTGTTACAAAGTGCAGGACCATATTGTTGATAGATATGTTTTCAACAATATTGTCAATTGTAGACTGGATGAGATATTTCTGATGTTTGTTGGGAATGAGTTACAGAGTTTAACAATGAATGAGGATAGGTTTTTAGATTTCTGATTAGTACTAGGTGTTGATTCAGTGAACACAGTTCTCTGTAGGGAGCATACCAGTTTAATGACTTTCTGATAGCAGAACATCTGTCTGGGATGTAAAGAATGTAATGGACAGTCTTATGGTGAGCCCAGATGAGTAGATTATGTAGCTCTCACCTAAGGGAGTGAAGTACAAGGCAGTGATGTGTTCACTTTTACTTAAGACTGCTCCTCTTGGGTTAAGTGAGATAACTGTAGGTTAAAGAAAACTGATAGGCATACCAGAGACTAGGGAGAAGGTAGGTCTGAGCTACAGTCATACAAGCATATTCAATTCGGAAATGTCTGACTTTATAAACAAGTCCTACTTTAGGACTGTTTTTTCTCCATGTTGAATGTGCTGACTTAATTACAACCTATGTTCAATCATTATTCCCAGTTTGGAGGTTTTGGAGAGAGGAGGCTGTGCATATTAGTATGGAGTTGTCTGTGTATTGTATAAATGTTGTGTGAGGAGTAGCAGTGTGGAGTTTGTTGGTGAATCGAGAGAAAAGTAGCAGTTCAAGGATGGAGCCTTGGGGTACTCCTAGGGTTACTGGATGAAGGGGAGAAAGATCATTTTGCCATTGAACAGCCTGCTGACATCCTGATAGGTAGCTTTTAAACCAGGTAATAGAGGGAATACTAAAATTTAAGGTGGCAAGGATGTTAATAAGTTGGTTGTGATTTACCATGGTGAACGCTTTAGAAAGGTCCAAGAAGATGGCAGATACAAATTTGCCATTATTGCTATAGTAATTCACTGTGTTAACGAAGGACATTAGGGCTGTGGTAGTACTGTGATAAGGGCAAAAGCCATGCTGAGTGTGTGAGAGTAATTTCTGTGTGTGAAGGCAATACATCAGTTGTGCATAACTACTCTCTCTAGGATTTTAGACAGGGGTGACAGAATGGTAACTGGGCAATAGATGGTCAGTTTGGTGGAATTACCCAGTTTGTGTAAAGGTATGATGTGAGGGATGTTCCAGATTTTGGGTACTAGGTTTTCTGTGATTGATCTGTTTATTAGTATTGCTATTTAGTAAGCTATTGCTTCTGCTGCATTTCATAAAAAGTCTGTGGGGAGTTTGTCTGCTGCTAGTGTGTTTGGCTTTAGTTTCATAAGAAGTTTTTTAGGTGTGGTATGATATGATATACAGATCTTTTTTGATGGAAGAGGGGAGTAGTTTGCCAGGGAGGAGGATTAGGGTAAAGCAGGAGATTATGATATGAAGAGAGATGGTATAACAGTACCTGCAGTGTGGTGGTGGTGGTGGTGTAAAAGGTCATTAGGTGTAAGTGTTTGTTATTAAGGTGTGACATTTTGTGGGTGGGAGTTGTTATAGAGTTGGAAAGGTTCACTTATTGTGACTGATAGAATGAAATTGAGTGGGTGTGGCTATGTAGGCATAAATGTAGGGAAAGAGGGGCTGGGTGGGAATGGGGGTAGGGTATGGGAGCGAATTGAGCCTGAGCGAAGTGAGGGGGAATGGAGCAGGTAGAATTAGCCCTCAGAAATGTGCCCAAGAGAGGAGTAAAAACTATCTTGCAGTCTGGCATTTAATGGTAAGTATGTCGCCTCCCTAAAATGTTGTGACAGCAGCTATTATTGTGCTTAAAAATATAGTTTGTCTTTGCACTGTTGGCTGAAGTTTTTTTTTCAAAGTTTTAGTGCAGCCAATGTTTTAAAATGATGTACTTTCTAGGTTGGAGGTGAAAATACAATGAGTTTAGTTTTATTTGAATTTGGGAGTAGTTTAACTTGCTCGAGCTAGTTTTCATTTTTTTGTAAAAGAATGCTGCAGGTCAGCTTGAAACTGTTTGACTGAAAAGGTTGTAAATATCAGTGCTCAGTCATTTGCACATTTTATTTGATTTACTGGGTAAAAGGCTGTATACAGGAAAGGTGCTAATAGTGAACCTCATTTCACACCCACTGTTATTTGTTAAGGTGTTGACAGCTCATTAGTTCAGCACACCCACTTTGTTCAGTGACTAAAGTAACTTTTAAATCAACTTGAAGCCCAGATCCTTGAGTCTATGTAATAATATAGGATGATAAACCATGTCAGATGCTTTGCATAGGTAAAACCAGGGATGCAGCAATTTTACATTGTTTTTTCTTTCACAAGTATACTTTCTACAGTATGACCTTGCTTAAATTCATGGTGTGTTGTGGAAAGTAACTTGTTCTTTGTTAGATAGTTATCAACTGTAGATAAACAAATATTTTTAGTATTTTGGCTAGAGGGGACTAGTAAACTCAGATCAAACTAATGCAATAAATCAAGTATCTGGGTTTGCTGGTCCAGGAGAAGAAGGTGACATCAACAGCTGAAGTCCATAGCAGGACTGGACAAGCCACCACACCATTTGCTCGGTCAAGTGGTGTCTGAGGAAAAGGACAAACATCTCTATAACTACCATGATCTTCCTTTTCCAGGCACTGATCTTGCCAATTCTCCTTTATGGATTGGAAATGGGATCCTCCTCAAGCCAAACCTGAACAAGCTTGAGGTTTTCCAAATGCAATGCCTGCACCAAATCTTGGGAATCTCACTTCGTGACTGCATTAGAAACAAGATTGTCTGGATGAGATGTGATCAGCAGCCAATGATCAGCAAACAGATCCAGAACAGGAGGCTGCACTGGTTTGGACACGTGTGTAGGATGGACACCTGCCACTTGCCATACAGACTATTATGGAGAGAGCACCCTGTGAACCAGATAGTTCACAAATCTGCACCAAAGAAGATGTGGGCTAAACAGGTTGAAGAGGGCCTAAGAAGCCAGTGACTTGACCTAAAGGAGGCCAGAAACTTTGCCATGGATTGAACAGTATGGAAAGGCATCATAAAGGAAGTCCAGAACCCAGAGGAAGCCACAGCAGTATAACAACTATAGGGTCAACCACCTCCACCAGCCACAAGCTAGGGAAAAAATAAAAAAAGAAAAGAAATTAACTACAGATCTGTAGTTTGGTAGTTCAAGAGATTTGCCACATTTAAAGCATGTAAGGGAATAAAGTAAGACTAACAGAGTTTGGGAACTACAGCTTATTCAAGACAGATATTTAAAATTAAAGATATTGGGTAAGCAATGGCTTCTCCAACCATTTTGACATGGGTTTAAACTTTAAATGCATACTTTTATTGGGAGGATGGGAATTGTGGTATGTGAGAAATTTGGGTGTGTTGGGAGTTAATATGGGAGTTAGCAAAATTTACCTAGTATGAATTAAATATGCATGCTATTATACAGTCTGCTTAATCTGGGAAATGCCAGGGTTGTGATTTTTTTTATCATGTTATATAAATTTACTAATTGATGACACAACTATTTTGGAGTGCTGCTGTGGTTTTCCTGTAGAGTACTAAAGTAGTAGCATTGCTCAGCCTTTATGATAGTGTTCTTAGGAAGCTTTTACAACTGATATTGCTGTAATTTTTTTTTCTAAATTGGAGTTTTTTTATCTTTGTTATGCATTATTTTTTTCTATTTCTGGTATAAGTCATGTTGTAAGTTGAGATGCAGCAGAGTTTAATGCGGTGAGGAAGGTTTTGTTGAAGTGAGTTACTATGTCATCTAAAGATGGTGCTTTTAATGGTTCCCAGTTGCAATTCTTAAGGATAGTCAAGAAAGTTTGTTTAATGAATCTGGTTGCATCTCTAACTATTTTATATTGGATGTTTCTATACATTTTGGTATTTCTCTATATGGCAGTGACTGGGTTATAGCTACTAATGCTGTATGGTATAATTCCTACTTGGTTATTTTGTAAGCGCCTGTTGATGAGGACAGAATTGCCCTTCTGTACCATTTTACCCCTGCTAGTGCAAGCCCAGTCTCCTGGTGTTACATGGGCCCTGGCCTGATTGTGAGCCCCATGTTTTCAGGAAGCAAGGGTGAAGGACTGAGATAAAATGGAGCTAACTTTATCTTCTGGAAGACAAGCTTAAGCTGAATGAGCATTATGTCCACTATTAGCTGGAGATCTTTAACAAAATGGTAGAGTTTTTCTGTCAAGGCACATCTGCTGCATAAAATGAACCAGAAGGAAATCTGACGGTTGATAAGTTCTATAGCCCAAATTGATTTTCTTAATCTGCTTTTTTTTTGCTAAACTTGACTCTCTTCTGTCAGTGGCCTTTACTTGTATATTCCAAGGCAGTGAGGTAGAGACTGGTAGTGATGGGATGTGCTTTTATTACAGACTATGCCAAGTTTATATCTTTGTTTTAAGTTTACATCAGCCAATAGCCTTGACTTATACCCTACCAGGTTTGCTATAACTTATTTGAAAGTGTAATGCCCTGCTATCTGTCAAACTGCTATTTCAGCACTGAGTTCTGGAGACTTTCCTTCTACTTTAAAGGAGACCCTTATGATCCAGGCTCTCAGGAAAACATCCCTCTGATTCATGACAACCTGAATAAATTACTGTTCCACGTTACACTACACCTTATTGGCAAGGTTATTCAGAATTTGGTTATATGCAGTTTGGTGCATTTTTAAAGGAATATGAACTATTTGGTCCATCGAGTTTAATTTTTGGAATCTACACAGCACCTTCAGTAGCATTGTGAATGATCTCTTAATGGCAACCGATCAATGATGCTATTCCATTTCATCCTTATTCACTCCTCTTTTCACAGTGTGAAAAATGGAATCATTTCCAAATATCTGCTGAGGTACTGTGGATTCCCGAGAACCTTTCTTGAAGGGTTCACATCCTACCTCATGAGACATTCTTGCTGAGTGTTTTTTGTAGCTACTTTCTCATCTTGTCTCCCTATAAACTGTAGGTCCCACATATTTCTACATTTATACACTGGGAGTACTGCTAACCACTGTGTAAACTCTACCCTTAGAACTCATTAATAGGAGGTACTTACATTAGCAGTACTCAACTCAACCTCTCCTTTCCTCAGGACCACATAGTTTTCATCAGTTAGACACCATCTGTTACTGGATATGCAGTAATTAGATGATGCTCACTGACAGCAGTAATCAAAACATTTCACACCCTTCTGAAGGATGACAATGCTTCATATTTGAACCCCTTTATTATTTATGGTGGTGATAGACTAAAGTTTGTTGCAACATTTTTTCAGACTGCTCTTAATATTAGAAACCAGAGGTTTTCCCCTCTCATGTCCTCCTTTTATCATTCATTTATTTTTGTCAGCCAGGGTAGATACTGACAATATACACCTCTTCCTGGATCTGCTGTCTGCTTAAGTGACTTGCTCAGAGTCACACCGTAGGCAAATGGAGGTTGATGTAGTCAACACCTGGACTACAAGAAGTAGCTCATTAATAGCACAGTCCTCTGTACTAACAGCCAGACGTATCTAAGGAATCCATCCACAGAATATCATCCAGATTAAGCATCTACTTCCTCCTCACTATCTGGTGGCAGCTGGTCATGCCTTAGAGTCTTCATGACTTCAGTACTAAAATAACACTTCAAAAAAGATATGTGGGTGCCCACTCTGAGTTAGTCACAAATCTTAACAAACATGAAAAACAATCAACTGAACCACAGTTCAGAAGATAAAAAAAGTATTTATTATTAAAAATCTAATATTCAGCCTAAAGGTTAAGTGCTTTGGTCCCTACTCTGTTCGGAACTTCATCAGAACCAGTAATCATTGGTTAAACAATCACTTAAATAACATTCCTTAAACACCTGCTTATTTAACTATGCTTTCCTTAAAGCCACAGTTACAATTACACACTATACACTTTAAAACTTTACAATGAAAAATAAAATAAATAAAATAAAAAGAATCATTTTACAATAGTGCATTATATCTCTGAAGCTCTTTGTTTTAATTCACTAGTTATAGAGATAGTGTCATTAAGACCAAGTGTATTATATGCACCAGCCCTAAGCTGCCCTGTCATTTCTTTGTAAAGCAAGTGATTTTTCCAGTCCCCGCCATAGCTCATACATTGAATTTTTTCAAAATTAAAAACTTAAATTTAATACAATTATGACAAACTATTGCATGCCTAGCTAAAGCACTCTTCCAATATTTTTTACTGATACTATAATTATACTGATAATTTCTTTTATTCCATGCATTCTCACTCATCTCAATATAAAATGCAGTGCAAGAACAACATTTAGTCAAGTAAACAATCCTATCTGTTTTGCAATTATATCTTCCTGGTATTCTCCATTTTTGTGTGGTATCCAAAATTCCACTGCTGTCATCAGAATCAATAAATGAGCATTGCTTGCAAGTTCCACATTTAACTGTATGATATGTGGAGTTGCTATTAATTAGATCTGATCTCTCTAAAATCTTTTTTGATATATTTCCTGTTTTTGGGGGGTTCCGAAAAATTAACATGGGGTGAATCAATACTCTCCAATATACTCCAGTTCTTATATATAATTATATACAAATCAGCAGCACCTAGAGAATAGTGCAACACCACATAATTAAAACAAATCTATTGTTACTATTCACAGTATTGGGACAATTTTGTTCATTATTATTATGCAGGCCAGTGTGTATTATAGGTCTGTACCATTTGTTTCTATGCATTAAAACTTTTCTAGAATGTTCATCAATAAGCTCTTCTGGATATCCTCACTCTAAAAACATAAATTTTAATTTAAGAACAATAAAACAGGTGAATGAAGGGCAAATGTTCTGAAGGCTGAACACAATAATGTTAAAGTAAAAAATAGCACCAGAGCACTCCAAGGTGACCAGAACACATGCAGGATCCAATTACAGTGTTAAATCGAAGTCCAACCACAAAGTGTGCAAACCAAAGTTTATTAGTCATACATAAAATAATTCAGGTTAGCGCTTTCACCCACACGGGCTTCTTCAGACCTATTACACTTCATAACAGATACTACCAATATTTAAACTAAATCCTTTGTGACATCATTAATTACTATTGTTAATTATTAATTGGAATAGTATCAAGTTAACCCGGGGAAATCCATATAAAATCAAGGTATATATGTTCAAACAAAAAACAACTTCTAATATAGAAGATATAAAGTATATAAAATATATATAGAAACTATATAAAAAATATATGAAAAAATATATATAAAAATGTATATAAAAACCTGTAAAAATATGTGTGATAAATACATGCATATATATCAAAAATATATAAACTATTATGCATGCAACATTATAAGAACATTATACAAAGTTATATAGAAACTGTACAAAAACATTGCAAAAACATGTCCAAATGTAACATTTTATCTAAATAAACTAATTATTTTTTTTTAATCTAACAACTAGCCTTCTATTTTTTAAGGTAGGTTTAATAGGGACCCTATCATTGAGTCCGGGTCTCTGATCTGCCCTTAACATAATAATCCATCTAGCCTCTATCCTTTCTGTATAGTTTCTTATGTCCCCACCTCTAAAATTGGGTGTATTGATTTGGAATACCTGGAAAATAAAATTGTGTGTGTCATCTGTGCTCATTACATGCTTTGATAACGCATTATGAGGGGACTTTATGCGTATACTACACAAGTGTTCCCGTATCCTTTCACGTAGTCGTCTGTCAGTTTTCCCTACATACAATGCATTGCATGCCATACACCTAGCTAGATAGATCACATGTTGTGTGTCACAACTGGCTGTAATATTAAAGTGAAACTGTTTCAGTGTGACGGGTTTTATAAATCAAGTATCCTCAGACACAAATGGGCAATAGTTTCATTTGTGACAAGGTCTGGTGCACTGTATTGCATTTTCTCTTTTGTATATAGCTGGACCTCTAGGATAACAGAGTAGTCTATGCAAATTAGACTTATTTCTATATACAAATGCAGGTCTTTCTCCTACTACCTCCTTTAACCTAGGGTCTGTTGTTAGGACTCCCCAGTTTCTGTAAAAGATTTCTTTCACACTACTAATGTCTTGCGTATAATTCATCGAGACTCTAACTGTAGGTTTACTAGTTGTCATGTTGTTATCACGGGGTCTCTCTGGTGTTCCTCTCGAGTCTGTAGAACCTACAAAGAAAGGTCGTGCAGACTGAGCTCTCAAATGATGTACCCCTTCAATCCCTAGATTTATCTCTTCTGGTGTATAAGATCTGGCGGCTAGCCTCTCACGTAACTGGTATAGCTCATTCTCAAACCCTTCATCTGTGGGGATTAATCGTGATGCTCTTATTGCTTGTCCTCTCACTACATTATGAAAAACAAAGCAGGGATGCATACTACCTCTGTGTAATAAAGAATTTTTATAACACGATTTCCTATATACACCTGTGTTAAGTAAACCACTATCTAACCTTTCAATGTATACATCTAGGAATGATATCCAATTATCTAATTTCTCCATTGTAAATTTCAAGAAGTGTGTCAGAGAATTAACTTCACAAAAAAAACCTCTGTAATTCATCATCAGATCCAGTCCATAGCAGAAAGAGGTCATCCACAAACCTAACATAGAAAGTGACATGCCTCTTAAAACTATCCAATGAAAATAGCTTTTCCTTCTCCCAATCTGCCATCACTAAGTTGGCATAGCTATTGGCACAAGAAGTGCCCATAGCCATGCCATCCCTTTGAATGTAAGTGGTATCATTAAACATGAAGATATTATTCTCTAAAATTACCTCTAACAATCCAATAATTAACTCTGTCTGAGACATGGTGTAATCAGTGTTCACCCTTAGGCATCTCTGTATACTCTCTATTCCATGTTGGTTGGGTATTACTGTAAAGGGTGATTGTACATCAAGAGTCACTAGTTTAAAATGTGTGTCAGTCAGTAATACATTCACTCTGTTATAAAGGTCCAGTAAAAACTGTTTTGTATCCCTCAAAATATGACTAAAACTATCCACAACCTTTCTAAGTTGTTTTTCAATGTACAGGGAAAGGGGTTCAGTGACCCATCCTCTCCCTGCTACGATAGGTCTCATAGGTGGATTGTGTGGGTTCTTATGGACCTTAGGTAATCCTTGAATAACAGGAATCAATGGATTGTCTACTGTAAAAAATGTATATAAATCCAAGCTAATGACTTCACTCTTAAATAGGTCCTCTAACATACTTCTAATTCTCTTAACCCATATCTCTACTTCGACCATGGATATTGTGGAGTAAAAATTACTATCATTCAACATTGACCTCATATTGTCATCTTAATCTGTTCTATTCATAATTACTACAGGTCCTCCTTTGTCAGCGGGTCTAATCATTAGTGTATTGTCATTCCTCAAACTATTCATAGCAGCTCTCTGTTTTGGATTCAGGTTACCATACCATTTCTTTCTACTATTATTATTTAATTCATGTAAATCCTCTTCTACCATTTTAACAAAAGCATCTAATAATGGATGTGGTATAGGAATATATGTACTCGATCATTTAAAAGTTCTATCTTCACACAATGGAGAATGTTCCCCATAATCTAGTTTAAGTTGAACATTTCTTCCAAATAACTTGGTATCAATCACAAGTCCGGTAAATTACTTTTCATGGAGGGGATAAATGAAAGTCCCTTATTAAGTACAGAGAGTTCATCTTCCGTTAAAACTCTATTAGAAAGATTCCAGACTAATGTCTGGGTATCTACCCTCACATCCTTTTGAGCATTGGACCTAGATGTTCCTCCCCTGAGCCCTTGCGTTTCTGTCTGCCTCTGCTCACGGACCTGTTTCTTCCTCCCCTGGGGGCCTCGTTGATAGGGAAAGGAGTATGTTCGTTCATTACATTATGAGAATTTACATGTGGAACCTTCCTTCTAAAAACAGGTTCCTGTGATGTAGCAGGGTTATTCAAGGAGTTGTTAGGCATAATTAGAGTACATGGATCTGTACCTTCTAACAGTGGATTAACCATCAAGTGTGTATCAGCATTTAATGATGTTGTTATTACCACTGGATTGCTATCTGTCTCTGTAGTGCTTGCCCCTGTAGTTGATGTTAGAACAGGGTCTAAGATAGTCTGTTGTATATTACTAGGGGTAACATTATCATGCACACTCACATCAGTACTGTTTATGTCGAAACTATTGCCAGTGCTCAGGGGAGGAACATCTAGGCCCGACGCTCAAAAGGATGTGGGAGAAGATATCCAGACATTATTCTGGAATCTTTCTAATAGAGTTTTAACGGAAGATGAACTCTCTGTACTTAATAAGGGACTTTCATTTATCCCCTCCATGAAAAGTAATTTACCGGACCTGTGATTAATACCAAGTTATTTGGAAGAAATATTCAACTTAAACTAGATTATGGGGAACATTCTCCATTGTGTGAAGATAGAACTTTTAAATGATCGAGTACATATATCCCTATACTACATCCATTATTAAATGCTTTTGTTAAAATGGTAGAAGAGGATTTACATGAATTAAATAATAATAATAGAAAGAAATGGTATGGTAACCTGAATCCAAAACAGAGAGCTGCTATGAATAATTTGAGGAATGACAATACACTAATGATTAGACCCGCTGACAAAGGAGGACCTGTAGTAATTATGAATAGAATGGATTATGATGACAATATGAGGTCAATGTTGAATAATAGTAATCTTTACTCCACAATATCTATGGTCGAAGTAGAGACACGGGTTAAGAGAATTAGAAGTATGTTTAGAGGACCTATTTAAGAGTGAAGTCATTAGCTTGGATTTATATACATTTTTTACAGTAGACAATCCATTGATTCCTGTTATTCAAGGATTACCTAAGGTCCATAAGAACCCACACAATCCACCTATGAAACCAATCGTGGCAGGGAGAGGATGGGTCACTGAACCCCTTTCCCTGTACATTGAAAAACAACTTAGAAAGGTTGTGGATAGTTTTAGTAATATTTTGAGGGATACAAAACAGTTTGTACTGGACCTTTATAACAGAGTGAATGTATTACCGACTGACACACATTTTAAACTAGTGACTCTTGATGTACAATCACTCTTTACAGTAATACCCAACCAACATGGAATAGAGAGTATACAGAGATGCCTAAGGGTGAACACTGATTACACCATGTCTCAGACCGAGTTAGTTATTGGATTGTTAGAGGTAATTTTAGAGAATAATATCTTCATGTTTAATGATACCACTTACATTCAAAGGGATGGCGTGGCTATTGGCACTTCTTGTGCCAATAGCTACGCCAACTTAGTGATGGCAGATTGGGAGAAGGAAAAGCTATTTTCATTGGATAGTTTTAAGAGGCATGTCACTTTCTATGTTAGGTTTGTGGATGACCTCTTTCTACTATGGACAGGATCTGATGATGAATTACAGAGGTTTTTTTTGTGAAGTTAATTCTCTGACACACTTATTGAAATTTACAATGGAGAAATCAGATAATTGGATATCTTTCCTAGATGTATACATTGAAAGGTTAGATAGTGGTTTACTTAACACAGGTGTATATAGGAAATTGTGTTATAAAAATTCTTTATTACACAGAGGTCATATGCATCCCCGCTTTGTTTTTCATAATGTAGTGAGAGGACAAGCAATAAGAGCATCACAATTAAACCCCACAGATGAAGGGTTTGAGAATGAGCTATACCAGTTACATGAGAGGCTAGCCACCAGATCTTATACACCAGAAGAAATAAATCTAGGGATTGAAGGGGTACATCAGTTGAGAGCTCAGTCTGCACGACCATACTTTGTAGGTTCTACAGACTCGAGAGGAACACCAGAGAGACCCCGTGTTAACAACATGACAACTAGTAAACGTACAGTTAGAGTCTCGTTGAATTATACACAAGACATTAGTAGTGTGAAAGAAATCTTTTACAGAAACTGGGGAGTCCTAACAACAGACCCTAGGTTAATGGAGATAGTAGGAGAAAGACCTGCATTTGTATATAGAAATAAGTCTAATTTGCATGGACTACTCTGTTATCCTAGAGGTCCAGCTATATACAAAAGAGAAATTGCAATACAGTGCACCAGACCTTGTCACAAATGTAACTATTGCCTATTTGTGTCTGAGGATACTTGTTTTATACAACCCTTCACACTGAAACAGTTTCACTTTAATATTACAGCCAATTGTGACACACAACATGTGATCTATCTAGCTAGGTGTATGGCATGCAATGCATTTTATGTAGGGAAAACCGACAGACAACTACATAAAAGGATACGGGAACACTTGTGCAGTATACGCATAAAGTCTCCTCATAATGCGTTATCAAAGCATGTAATGAACACAGATGACACACACAATTTTAAATTGCTGATATTACAAATCAATATACCCAATTTTAGAGGTGGGGACATAAGAAACTATACAGAAAGGATAGAGGCTAGATGGATTATTATGTTAAGGCAGATCAGAGACCCGGACTCAATGACAGGGTCCCTGTTAAACCTACCCTAAAAAATAGAAGGCTAGTTGTTAGATAAAAATTTTTTTAATTAGTTTATTTAGATAGAATATTACATTTGGACATGTTTTTGCAATGTTTTTTACAGTTTCTATATAACTTTGTATAATGTTCTTATAACATAATGTTGCATGCATAATAGTTTATAAATGTTTGATATGCATGCATTTATCACACATATTTTTCAGGTTTTTTATATACATTTTTATATATATATATTTCATATATTTTTTATATAATTTCTATATATATTTTATATACATTATATCTACTTCTATATTAGAAGTTGTTTTTTGTTTGAACATATATACCTTGATTTTATATGGATTTCCCCAGGTTAACGTGATACTATTCTAATTAATAATTAACAATAGTAATTAATAATGTCACAAAGGATTTAGTTTAAATATTGGTAGTATCTGTTATGAAGTGTAATAGGTCTGAAGAAGCCCATGTGGGTGAAACCGCTAACCTGAATTATTTTATGTACAACTAATAAACTTTGGTTTGCACACTTTGTGGTTGGACTTCAATTTAACACTGTAATTGGATCCTGCATGTGTTCCGGTCGCTTTGGAGTGTTCTGGTGCTATTTTTTTACTATAAATTTTAATTTGTTGAACCCTTCCATAAACCATTCATCTTTGGAGGTCAGTCTTGAAATTCTAATAAATTATTTCCTAAGCAGACCCCTGCTGTAACAAGTAACTACTAGTGCAATTTAGAAAAGAGTTGCTAAACATGGGTTTTCTATAGACAGACTTTTCTAACTTGTGTTGCTAATCCCTCATGATTTTAACATCCAAATACTGTGTTTCATACGTACTTACATTGAAGGTGAATCTCAAAAATGAAGTATTTTTTTCTAATTCTCTAATAAATTCATCAAGTTGTATATGGCCTCCCCTTCCAGATTAAAAAAAATGTCTCACCAATATAAAACTATATTAGCAAATATGGGGGCACATGCAGCCCCCATGGCTACTTCTTGCAATTGCTTGAAATATTTACCTTCAGAAAAAGTAAAATTATTATTCAGGATTATGTCCATAAATTCAATAATTAATCTAACCTCATCTACTGTTAATATGTCATACTGAGTGACCACATCGCTGAACCATATAAGTCCATTCTCATGGAGAATAACAGTGAACAAATTTTTAATGTCCAAGATGACCAATAAACTCTCATCATCCACATCCAAATCTCTTAACTTATCTACAAAGTCTCACAAGACCTTAAGGATGTATTGACTTTTGAGAAACAATTTTTTCAACTTTCTATCTATATATTTAGCTATAGGTTCTGTCAGTCATCTCCTTGGTGAAACAATGGGTCAAAGTAGAGGGTCATTTAAGTTAGAATGAATCTTAGATATTCCAAAATAGGTATAATCAGGTTTTCAACTTTCAAAAATTGTGCCAGTTCCAAAGAAATGATTTTATATAACAATAATTTGTCCATATAGAAACTGATATCTCTATAGGCTGTATTAATTTCATTAATAGACACAGTTTGATGGATAGTGGTGTCAGCCAACATAGAAGACATTCTATTCAAGGTTCAAGGCTCCAGAGAGCACCCCAGCACTACCAGGCTATACCTCATATCATGCTTTTCGGCCCCAAAACCCGGACCGAACCACAAAAGGAGGGGGAGTTTCCATATTTATCAAGGATATCCACACTTCCAGGTTAGTGGCATTGCACGAAGTATCGGAGACCATCCATGTGCAACTAACAGTGGGCAAGACTGCTTTTCAGTTTATAGCATCCTACAGACCACCCTCTCAAAGTCAGTAATCCCACTCGGCTTTCCTGAAAACATTGGAGAACATAAAGATCTCTCTGAACACCATTATATTGGGTGACTTCAACTACCCAAACATTGACTGGGAGCACTACTCAAGCCCCAGCACCTTAGCCCAAAGATTCCTAGAAATTATAAACTCAAATGTTATGGAACAACTAATCACCACTCCCACAAGAGGGGACAACATACTAGACCTGATCATTACCAACATGGGGACTCTATGCTCCACACCAGAAGTATATCCCTCATTGGTAAGATCAGACCATAAATTAATTTCACTGGATGTCCACATCCCGACCCCACCCCAGCCCAGAAAACCACAGTGAAAAACTTCTCAAAAGCGAACTTCTCACTTCTCAAAACTGAAGTGGAATCCTTCAAGGCCCCAGGGCCAGTGGAAACTACGGCCCAAACTGCAGAATCCTATATAAATGCATTCTACGGACATCTCCAGGAATGCATGGATCATGCTATCCCAAACAAAACTAAGACCCAATCATCCAAAGGCAGGCGTCCAGTCTGGTGGACCCCTGCCATAAATAAACTGTACAACAGAAGGAGGAAGCTACTACATGATAGAGCAAAATCCCTAATAGGGAAGGCATCTCTGATCAGTACTAGCAAAAAATTACGATCCCTCATAAAATCCTCCAAGGCCAGCTTCGAGAGAAAAATTGCACAGGACACCAAAGACAATCATAAGGCTTTTTTCAGTTATGTTAGAAACCTGGGATGCAACTCCCAGACTTGTTCTGAGTTGATTCTAAATGACAAAAATACACTGAACCCACAGACATCGCCAATATCCTGGCAGACAGGTTCAGTGCAAACTTCTCCACCCCCCCCCCAAAAGAGCAAGTATCTATCCCGGCAGAGGGCTGCCTCCCAAACATCTCAGATGCTCAGGTGAAGGCTGCCCTCTCCAAAGCAAAAACACTGCTTCCATGGGACCAGATGGTGTCCCAGGTTGCGTCCTACATGAACTCCAAGAGGAACTAATCCCTCAAATAAAACAGCTATACAATCTCAGCCTCACTACAGGATATGTGTCCACAGAATGGCGTACAGCAACAGTGGTCCCACTCCACAAAGGTGGAGCCTCTACGGACCCTGGAAACTATCGCCCCATAAGCCTGACTAGCTTAGTCTGCAAGGCTATGGAGAGGATCATCATGGAGCTCATAAACAAAGACATTGGGGACCTACAGACACTAGATCCTACCCAGTTCGGCTTTGTCAAGGGCAGATCCTGCCTTTTGAACCTGGTTGACTTCTTTGAAACAGTCACCAAAGCCATAGATGAAGGGAAGGTAGTCCACACAGCCTATCTGGACCTTGCAAAGGCATTTGACACAATACCCCACTCGGGCATCATAGATAAGCTATCCAGCTTAAATATAAACCCCTATGTCACAAGATGGGTCGCAAACTGGCTCAAAGACAGAACCCACAGAGTGAGAGTTGCTGGAGCCATGTCAGACTCGAAACCGGTCACAAGTGGCATCCCACAGGGTTCTGTCCTGGGACCACTCTTGTTCGGTATATACTTTTCCGAGGTACAGGCAAGCGTGGGAGGACTATGGCTCACCAAGTTCGCAGACGACTGCAAACTGGGTCCCATAAGCACCTCCCGAGCTGACACAAACATCCTTCAAAAAGGTCTCACAGAGACAGATAACTGGTGCCAGCGCCATGGTTTAAAGCTAAATGCCAAAAATGTATAGTCATACCCTTTGGCAAAAACAATGTGCCCACAAATTACCACATAGGCGAAACCCATTAAATACAGAGAAAGTTATTAGGGACCTGGGGACCCAAGTTGATAGCAATCTCTCCTTTGAAAACCACATTGCCAAAGTGGTTAGAAAGACCTTCTACATAGCCCACCTCATCACGAAGGGTTTCACATCTAGATCAAGAGAGGTAATCGTGCCCTTTATTCATCCCTCATCAGGCCCATCATAGAATACAATGCCCCTTTTGGGATGTACCTTACCCGACACCTGCAGCAATTAGAAAGACCCCAAAAGTATCTCACCAAGAGGATCAAGGGTCTCAAACAGATGCCATATGCTGCTTGGTTAAAAAACTCCAGCTCTACTCAGTTGCATACCGTCTACTTGAGGCGATCTATGCCTGACATACAAAGCTATGTCAAATCCAGAATTAATGGACATACTCCACCTCAGTAAATCTAAATCCCTTAGAGCCACACGCTCGAGGGACTTGAACCTCAGCACAGAAATAAATAGAACTTGCTGGAGGGACAGGTTCATAACCCAGAGGCTCCCTTCGCTCTGGAATAGAATTCCAGTTCATGTGAGGCAGAGCACCTCACTGAATCTCTTCAAGAAGAATCTCGATAAGTGGATGGGGGATCGTAGGTTTGTCCCAGGGATTACTCCCGTGTCACTATTAGACAGAGGCACAGTAAACTAAACCTTAAAAAGGGCACAGTATGCTCAAATCAAGGGGTGGCGTAAGCCATACAGAATCGGGCTAGGCTTATAATTGCCCCAGGGCAGATAGCCTAGTATGAACCTATGAACATATGAACCTACCTACATAGTCAACCATGTCCATGAGGGCCATTCCTCCTCCACCTTTGTCAGGTCTCATACATCTAATATTCTTATTTGATGCAAAGTTATTTAAATATATTTTTCCTTTATAGAAAGATTGTAATATAATTTATTCATTTGATTTCCTAATAAACTTCTTATTTCCTTCTCACACATCGTTTCATTTGGTGACTTTAGTACTATAATTCCTTACATCTGTGGATGCCAGATACTAAACCTAATAATTTTTAGCTTGTGTAAGACTCTGCTACCCAGCAGCTTCCTGGTACTCCATGAGACATTTTATATGAATACATGTAGTTTATCAAGTTTCAATGCCTGTACATTTAGCTATACGTGATTTGGATAACCTGTATCTTGAAGACTTGTTTATTCCCTAAATTTCAGCAAGACCATTTTGCTCTGCACTGTGGGGCTGCTAATGGTCCCAAGCTTATGACTGGAGACTTCTGATGTTTGTTTTTTATAAGGCACTATTCCTTTGAAACTTAATAAGATAATGGATTCAGGGGTTATCTATTTTGGGTGACTTTAAAAGGTCCCTGAAAACTTCTCTGTTCCAACAGTGAGATTTTTTATTAATTTATTAACTTATTGTATAATTATTGAAACTGGATATTTATTTTCTGACTGTAACATATGAAATTGTCCTGGGTTAATTTAAATTTGTTTATTACTTTTTTTCATCTGTAATGCAGTTAGACATTTTTGATCCCCAAACCATGCCTTGACCAGCTAAGCTCTCATCTGGTCAACCTACTGACTTATTCATTACCCCCCCCCCCAGGGGTAAGAGCCATTCATTCCACTTGGGGACAAGAGTTGTGACCTAAGTACCATCATCATTCATGGGATGTATGATTCATTTTTGATGTCAGGTCTATAATTCCTATGTGGTGGCTGTGATGCAGTTAAGGTTTACAGTGACAGCTGGACACATGCTTCCATGCATGCTGTCCCCAGCTGCAGTGCTGCCAGGCAAGCAATGGATGTCATGCCCCCCCACACTGAATAATGCCATGGTCCTTTTCATGAGATGGCTGATCCAATATCAGCCTCTTCGCTCCCATCTCCCATAAGACAGCTCTTCCAGCACTGATCCAATGTGTAAAGTTGGGTTATCTCAGCCACAGAGAGGGCTTTATCTCCTTAAGGCACAGAGCCAGCATGTGCTTAGATTGTAAGCAAGAAAATAACTTAAACTTGAATATGCATGTGCTAATTTTCACACTAACACTCTTGTGCTGTCTTTATGTGTACAGCTATGTAAAAGACCTAAGAATGCTCTGCACAGCTGTCTCAGCATTACAGATTGGAAAATCTGTGCAATCATCATCCATTGCTAGTGCATAAACATCAGCATAACCTGTTCTCATTGGTTATTGGTCAGTCAGGGTGGTGTTATCCACAGAATCATCATGGAGGTCTCATTTACATGCATTTTCATTTAAGTTCAAGGTAGTGTTACTAGTAGTGTTACTACAGAAGCATGCAAAATATTTTTTGAGAAACCATCTGTTAGCATGTATAAGGGTGCTGCATCCAACAGGTTACTCAAACATCATCATAATGCTGTAACATGATAGTTACAGTATATTCATAAGTGTGGTCACACTGACTAATTCATATGTTTGTTTTACAGAACCAGTATGATATCTGTTGTAGAGTATGTAGGAGAGTTCCCATCTGTCTATGTTACAGAATATCTCCATGCCTATGGACATGAATGCAGAATGCAGTTCTTTACAGTCTTTTGCACACTGTGATTGTTATGCAATTGTGAAGTGCTTTATGCACTGTGCTACTCGTTTAGGGATCCTAGCCAATGCCTCTGATATACTTATATGAAAAAATGAAAATCTCTCTCCTAGGGCATGTATTTTTTGTCCACAGGACTGTACCAGTGGCTACCCTCCATGTATACAACTGACCCATCTGTTGCTCTATCAGCATGAACCCGCTTCTGCCCATTCATTCCCTGGCGGAGACAAGAGTCAGATGTTAAGGAGCAAGTCTCTCTTCAGATTATGTGGATTGTCCTATACTCCCTACGGCAGTTTTTGAACTCCACAAGAGCTGTCTCAGGAGGTGCATGCATGTTTCAGCATATGTGCAACCTCCTAACCAAGTAACACACTTCTTACAGCATAGGCACATTGGGATATTCATATTGCGCTGACACACCTGCATTTCAGAGGTGCTCCAATGTAGTGAATCAAGCTGCTTCTATCACCCCAGGACAGGCAACATGGCATCTGCTACTCATTCCCATCCTCTTACACCATTGAGGGTTTTATCCCTCTGCATAATGAGAACAGATGTGAGTACACACTCAGGTTAAAAAGATAGAAAATAGTTTTGTATGTCTTTCTCATTCTTAAATTATTAATGTATTTTCAATGGAATTGTTGCACTATTTCATGATGTATTTATGCATTAAACTAAATGACTGACTGTAGTCATCAGTAAATGTTATCTACAAAGATGGATTTAAACATCTGCAACTAGTTTATATATTAATAATGTGACATGCATGAGTTCACTAGTTATTGTAAGTGTGACAAAGTGCAGTTTAACATATTAGAAACCACCATACTGATAATCTTTATCAACAAAACATGTTAGAAATAAAGCAGATACAGATTTTTTTATTGTTTCTTCCTTAGCAAATGCAAGAATTTCCGGAAATGTTACCATCAATAAAACATCCTGATAACAATGTT
This sequence comes from Protopterus annectens, assembly GCF_019279795.1. Taxonomy (NCBI): domain Eukaryota; kingdom Metazoa; phylum Chordata; order Ceratodontiformes; family Protopteridae; genus Protopterus; species Protopterus annectens. The sequence goes on along the minus strand of NC_056751.1, from coordinate 288,233,187 downwards.
TCCATAGAAAACAGCTTATTTTTCTGCATTCATTCAGCCTGAACACATGTAAAGTAACCCAGATAATATTATGTAGAGCTGTGAAGGAATAAAGACAGCTGTATGAAAGTTGTACCGATACTTCATGCAGCCGGCTTGCCTCCATCATTCTGCTGTTGTTTCAGTGAAGTTAGTCTGGTGGAGCTGGCGTCTGAGAAGCTCAATATGCATCCCAGTAAAACATTTTTTATTTCAAACCAAGAAAAGAAACACAAAGTTGTCATCTGAAACTTGCTGTAGCTGTACAGACAGTTACAGCAATAATGTCTTGCTAATGGTCATTCACAACGTGCATAAAATATGAGCGCTATTCCCATTATCTCTTTGTGCAGGGCTGAGATGCAGCTACAGCTCTGCATTTCTAAGATATTTTTTTCTGTCCTGGTCGTTTGACTTCATAGCAGCACTAAGCATGAATAAGATGCATGCAGTATCAAGCTGTTCACGTTTACAGGCTGCAAGTTTTCAGAAATACAGTTGCTTCTCTCTGTGCTTAACTACTGCATCTTATCTCTTCAGACAAGGTGCAGTGTGTGCTGGTGGGTGTGTGAGTGTATGGTAGTTTATGTGGAGGAGTCAATGAGGCTGCTGGAAGAGCTGCTAAAATGAAAGAGAAGAAGAGAAAGAGAGTACAAATGGTGTAGAAACTAATATACAGAGAGAGTTCAGGCCTTGGGCCTAAGAGAAAAATATTCCTAAAAAAAGGACTAGAATGAGTCTCCAGGGACTAGAAAGGAACTATGTTAACTGGGAGGTACTGATGCAAACTAATAAAACAACTGCCACCCTGTGTTTAAGTCATTCTCCCTGGTGTGCAGAGAGTAAATTGTCTATGTGACAATTTCTACTGAAAGTTGCATGGACATAAGTGAACTGTACTTTCTGTCTAAAAGAACTGAACTGTTTGTTTGGAAAATAAGTAAAGTATGTCCAAAAACTGTAACTTGAATAATGAAAGTATCTGGACTCGGTGCTTAGCCTGTTCACTTCCCACGAGAATTGTTTAGAAGAAACGTGTATTAAGAATTATGTTAGTCCCCCAAGCTAAAGAAAACAATCTTTTTATTTATGTCCCTGTAAATAAACTTAAGTTTTGAAGTCTACAGAGATGGCCTTTGTATTAGTTTCTATTGCATGCATATGAACAATTTTACTTCACCAATGGCTCTCCACAAACAGCAATAACAATTTTGAGATAATCGGCAACCTGAGTAGAATACTCACTGCCTGCACTCTACCTGAGCAATTCCACCACTTGAGAATATTGTACTTCAACCTACGAATTGATATTTGCCCCGAACTGAGTTTGTTAACCTCAGAAGGGAATATAGCTTTCCAGGATGCTCCTATAAGTTGCTCTTACAGTCATTAAGCTTTTCTTTGCTACACCCAAAGCAGAGAGTTAGGAACAGAAACTGAGAGAGTAAAATGAGCAAAGCAATTACTCAGCAAGAATGAAAGGAGTTAAATGGGGACAGCGTGCTGTTAATTGTTTCAGGCAATATGTCAGTGCACTTGCTGAAAGACTGCTTAACAAACTATAAGGGGAGGCTCAAGATGGTGGCTGAACAATAAGCAACTTGCAGCCTGTACTCCACAGTAGATAACTTAGCCAACAACTTTGGCAAGTAAAACAAGGCTTTTTTGGCATTAAAACTTGAAATTTCAACTTTTATCACCTCGTGAAGTTTTGCTCTTCCTTTAAATGATCCCTGTAAGAACCATTTAAAATCACCAGAGTGTAGCAAGCTGGGTCACACAGATATGAAACAGTATTTTCCAGCCTGCTAGTTGAGAATGGCGTAAGTTTTATCACAAAATCTTAGACTATTATTTACAAAGCAAATAAAGGACTGAGTTCCTAAAATGAATAAATAAAATGGGCTATTTTTGCAAAACTGTCGAGTGCAAACAGAACAAATGGATACACAAACTACCAAAACCAAACTCTCATCAGTTACATCTCCTGAGAAAGAAATCATCTCTAAGTGTGCCTGAAAGTCAAAATAAGAAGATAAAAAAATCTACAAGTAAAACTAAAACTGACCAGCTTTTTCCCTAGAAGATTTAAATGAACCACTTAAACCACTAGAAATAGCTATTCAACAGCTTTCTGACCAAGTGAAAGCATTTGGTGCAAAAATAAATCAAACTGCTATCAGACTTGAAATTGCAGAAGCAAAGACCATGGAAAATGAAATAAAAATTTAGCATCTGCAAAAAGACTGTCACTCTAACAATCAAAGTATCCATGACATACAAAACAAATTACTGGATATTGAAGCAAGAATCAGACATAATAATATACTGATCTGTGGACTACCAGAAAAATATGAACAACCAAAGTTAATGGAAACTTTACATCAAATCTTCAGATGCCTCTTGGAAAATAAAGTCAAAGCCAACCGCATTATTATTGGAAAAGCCCAGTGAGCAGGTTGAACAACTTTCACTGCCGATAGACCGTGACGGATTTATGTTAAACTTTTAAATTATCAACATGTTTACAAGATTCTTGCTGCAGCTAAAAAGAAAAGTACCCTTAACTGGAATAATAATAAAATCACCTTTGCTCAAGACTTAGCTATACAAATTAATCAAGACCAACAAGAAGTGGCTCAATTTTGCTCTTACTTAGTTCCTAACAAAATTAAATTTAAATGAAATATCCCGTAACTCTGACTTTTCAGAATAAAGAGATTAAATATACAATTAGTTCTCTCAAAGAAGCCAAACATAAAATTATAACTGTCTTTAATTACTCCTCTGGTACAAATGGGTGAGTGTGTTATATATGAAGCAAACATGTATGTGTACCACCCTTTCTGTTGATTATTTTACGTAATAAGAGGTATAAGTGGGAATCAGATGCTGGGCTATATAAACTTAAATAATAGATTAACAAATAATGAAAACTGTTAAATATGGATATGTTTTGTCTAATATACAAACAAACAATATATTTGGTCTATTTCTCCTGCTGGTTCTGATATTTATCACAGAACAGCTCCCAGTTACAAATAAAAGCTCAGGTTGCTCCTTTCCCTTTGTTTTAGGGAGTTTCTCAGTGATAGTTCACCAAATAAGTTTTGTGAATAAGTGTGAAGAAGCACATATATATCTCATTCTTTTAATTTATATACTGAGAATAATTGTTTGCCTGTTCTTTCAATAAGGTTATAACAGCTTATTTTTTTTAAACAAATTGTCAAGACTGTCGCATATCATCTACTCCAAGGCGATCTCTGCTTAACATACAAGGCCATGTCAAACCCAGAGCTTTTGGACTTGTTATACTTAAAGAAATCCCAATCCCTCAGAGCCACATGCTCCAGGGATCTAAATCTTGTCATCATAATAAACAAAACATGCTGGAGGGATAGGTTCCTGACCCAGAGACTCCCCAGACTCTGGAATAGACTGCCCATACATGTCAAGCAGAGCGCCTCTTTGGCCCTCTTCAAAAGGAACCTTGATGATTGGATGGGAGAAAGGAAATTCACCCAGGGGATCACGTCAGTCAGGGGTCCAGGGAAGTAAATAGTGTGGGAAGAAATAGCCAGGGAATTGTTATGGTTAGGCTTGTATAGGCCCTAGGGCCAATAGCCTAGTACCAACCTATGAACCAGTTTTCTCTTTTTGCTAACTACGGCTGTAGTCACATCATATATTATATCAGCAGACTAGGGAAAAGTGAAGTGATGTAGGACAGATATGTTTTGCTTCTCCCATGTGAAAGTACTTTTTATCTTGACTGTTATTGTTAATATTTTTTTGTGTAAAGAATATATTCTGAATGAACGTACTATGTTAACCTTTATACTTTGTTCTTTACATTATCTTGTTCTTACTTGTTAGTGTTGGATAGACATGGTTAGGCATGGTTTGTTGACAGGAAGAGTTAAATGTCATTTGCCTATACTGTTAATTTTATCATCACTTAGCCAGTTAAGGTTCATGATAAATCTAGTGCTGGTGTCCTATTTTCTTACAACATTTAAGATCTTAAATGTGGATAATTGATTCATGGAATGTTAAGGGCCTCCAAACAAATACAAAGAGGAAATTATTTTTTCATTTATTTTTTAAATCAAAAGCAGAAATTTTGTTTATGCAAGAAATACATATAATCTGTAGGCAATGGGCTTAGATTACAAAGAAAAAATGGATTGATGCTATTGTAGAATCAGGTAGGGTGTAGCCATTATACTCAAAAAATCTTCCAAAGATTCAATAATGCATTATAATTCAGAATCTGAAGGAAGTTGGTGTTAAATAATTATATAAAGCATCTTTCTGGATAAACCAGTACTACTGCTAAATATTTGTGCACCCTGTACCAATTTATAATGACAATATATAAAATAATAAATGGTTTTCCTAATCATTGCTATATTGTTGGAGGAGACTGGAATGCAGATGCTGATTCTAGTGTGAACAGAACTAGCAAAAATAAATCATGTGACAACAACAGCAATTGCAGATCTTTAGTCAGACTTTACTTTTTTGATCTTTTTAATTTTCAAAAAACAATCCCCCCTGTATTAAAGTTTACATGTAACTCACACTGCCATAATTCTTGGGCTAGGTTGGACTATTTTCTAGTATCTGAAGTCTTTCTAAAAACTGAATATGCTTTTGATATAGAACGCAGATGCTTTTCCAATCACTCTAAAATTACTCTGACCATTAACTGGTCTAATATTAATAAAACAAGTAATATGGCATACAACTAGACATTAAAGCCTAATTTACTTCAAAAAGAGGACATTGAAATGAAATGAATTGTCTACTGGAATACTTTCGGAGAGTATCTCTAAATCTCAAATTCAGTTGATATCTGATGGGCTGCTCTTAAAACCCAGATCAAAGGCATTTTTATAAGTGATGCAATTTACTATAAGAAAATATATAATCTAAAAGAACAGTCCTGAAAGGAAAATTTACTAAGTTAGAGCAGGATCTTTACCTTAATAACAGAGATGATTCAGCAAAAAAAAAAAAAAAATAACTGGCCTCCAAAAGGAACTTTATTTATTGAAAATAAAGCAGTATTCATTTTATGAAATGAAAACTTTAGATAGTTGGAATGGGCACAAACCCCATCAAAATTTCTAGCAAGTCTCATAAATATAAACAAATCTGCTCCCTTAATAACCAAAATCATGTTTCAAGCCAAACAGTATAAAACTAGAGAGGAAATGATGACGATCTTTGTTCAAATCTACACAAATTTATACAGAGAACACAACCTTACCTACTTTCCACATGAGATGGATCAGTGGTTGAACAGCCTAAATTTTCCAAAAATCACCCAGGACCAGCAGAATATGCTTACTACTCCATTTAACCAACAAGAAATTTAAAAACTGGCAAAATTGGCAAGTTGCCTGGACCGGATGGCCTTATAGTGGAGTTCTATAAATCTTTTGCTCAAACTCGCTCAAAAATTCTGTTGTGTGTATTTAAATATGTATGTGATAATTGTATATCAGATTGTTATCTTAATAACTCTAAAAATATTTTTCCCAAAGCTCAACTCAGACCTTAACAATTCTTTAAATTATAGACCAATATCTCTTATAAATTTTGACGTTAAATTATTTGCTCTGATACTAGCTAACAGATTAAAAGTCACTTTATCAAATATAATCTCTCCTTACCAATCTAGTTTTATGCAAGCTAGACAAACTTGTGACAGTACATTAAGACTAGATGCCTTAATGATGCTTTCTAAACAATATAACCTAACATTCTTTCACTTACATTAGATGCCTCTTAAGCTTTTGATTGGGTGCATATAGATTTTCTATTCACAATCATGTTGTGCTTTGGATTTTCACTCTCTCTGTCTCTCTCGGCTTGTTCTAGTTAGGGGTCACCACAGTGGAACTCCGGTCTGCTAATGATTGGCAGTGGATTTTTATGGTGCCGAGTGGCCAGCCAGATGCCCAACCTTCAAAGAAGGCACACCCATTCACACACGCACCTACCTGCATGTCTTTAAACATCACTAAACCATGGGGAGGATATGCAGAATCCACACAGAAGGCGCTCCAGCCGAGAATCGAATGGGAGAACCTCTTGCTGTGAGGCGACAATGCTAACCACTGCACCACCGCGGCCTGTGCTTTGGATTTCCACTCCTTTTCATTAATTTAATCAACATTCTTTATGCTAATGCCCATACATCTTTATATATGTATTAATAAAATAATTTCCTCCCCAATCAAAGTAATTAATGACACAGGACAGGGACAACCTCTTTCACCATATTTATTTAATTTCGATATTGAGCAACTGATTTTTTGCATAACACAAATGTCTTTCCACCTTATACCAGTCATCTCTAATATTCCCATACCTCTAACAGCATTTGCTGATGATCTAAATCTATATTTTATGTTACCTAAGATGGATCTGCCCACATTTTTATATAGCTATAGTTTTCAAAATTTTCAACCACAGTTTAAACCTATTTAAATTGGCTATTTTTCATCTTGATTTTAACTATAGATTCCCATGTTCCTTCCCTAAATCTGAAATTAAGATAAAAATGCTTTAAAGTACCTATGTATAACTTTTCATCATAACCCTACTTCTTTCTTCAAAGACAGTTTAGCAAAAGTATGGTCTAATATCGAACATGACATTTCTAAATGGAAAAAATTATTTTTCCTCTATTATTTAAAGTCTATATCATTAAAATGAATATACTTCCCAGATTACTATTTTAGTTTAATTCATCTATGCTAATAGAACATTTTAATTTTTTTCAGAATATCACGGCCAAACTATCCAGGTTTATAGTATATGGTCCCCAAAAATCTGTCAGGATCAGATATAAAAAAAAAATTATCCCAAGAACCTTGGAGGTCTGGGCCTTCCTGATTTTAAACTATACTATGACATAATAAATTCTAATAGATTAAATATATCAGAATATAGTCCTACATTAAAGTCATGGAGTCCCATACGGGTGAAGATCTGGTATTATCATGTATGTAAATCCCAGTATAACCCTAGAGCTCTTCTCTTTATCAAAGAAGAAAATCATAACAATCTCAAAATGCATAAATTTTTAATGCACAAGATAAAAATAATACAAAGCCTAGTTGAGTCGATTGGTCTAAAAATTTCATTTATATTATTGCAACCAATCCATTTAAACCCTAATTTAAAAATGAGTAATCAAGTGCTAAACCTTTCTAATTGCCCACATCTTAAAGATAAATGTATTTAGATCTATATTTTTATATAAATCTATCAATTAGCAATTTAAAGAAAACTTTAAATTTACCAAATAATTATAGTGTCATGCTAAGACAAATAAGAGAACTAATATCAACATTTCTAAATGAGTCTAATATCAACAATGATAATATATCATTATGCAAACAGTTATTAAAGGCCTTCATAGTGAGAAAGATGATATCCAATACATACATATTAATCTCATCTCTAAAATATCAAAATTCAATTATTTTTTGCAATTATTGGTCTAACCTAAATCCATCAGTTATATACAAATCAATAAATCCAGTCTCTCAAACTAACCTCAAAATTATTACCTATGAAAAACTCCTATACACACAGCTCATGAAAGTTAATAATGCCTATCCAACTCCAGTCATTCTTAATAAGTTCTATTCCTCAATATTACCAGATTTTTCCTTTTGTAAATTTCAAAAAGCTGATTTCTTACATATATTATGGAGCCGTAAAATTCTTACAAATTATGGTGTTCCTTGCAATTTAAATTAGAGAAGATGAGTTACAAGAAATCTACTCTGTCTTGGGTATTGGCAATATTACATATTCCCCTGCCTAGTTTAAACCAAGAAGATATCCATATCTTAGTTACGGTATTTTCATTGATTAAACTCTTTAGTACCCAAAACTAGCTGGATAGATCACAAATTTCATGAGAGGGTTTTAAATAAATGGTTGTTAAATATATAACAACACATAAATTGTATTTAGCCAATCACATTAGAAGCTCAAATTATGAAATATATTGGAAAAAATTTTCACTGTATCCTGTAATAGATTTCCAAACTGTATTATAGAAGTTAATTAATCTTACCCATCAAATCTCTAAACTTTTTATTAGGACACGTTATTAAGGGACTCTTCTATTTTATGTTTGCATACATTGTTGACATCCTGCTAAAACTTCTCTTTATGAATGACCTTCTTTGGCAAGTGGCATTTATTTATTGTGTACATAGGTTTTTGTATATACTGTTTGCGTTATTGTTCTATATAGTTGTTGTTGTTATTAGTTTTACATAGCAGATAAAGATAATGGAAAAAAGAGATTACAAAAAAGCTCCAAGGACTCTGATATACCAATAAAAGAAATGTATTAGCACAGCTACCTGGATTTTTGTAAATAATTATACATCATTGGTGAATATTGAAATAATTTATACAAGATGCTTGTGTTACAAATGTATTAGAAATATTATGTCACATGTATATTAAACTGCTCTATACAGATGTTTGTGTTGAAAAGGTATTTATAAAAGTGCTGTGTTTAAAATGTATACACAGTGGGCCCTACTGGAAGAGAATATAAATGGAAATGCACTATTGTAAGTGTTTAAATGCATATATTTAACAGGAGAAACTGGGATATAGGTGGTTAACCTCAGTCTAGTAAAATTTAGAAAAGTATATGAAATTAAATTACTTTATAGGATGCAATAAAGAGGCTACCTCTCAAGTTTTCAATACAGCTAGAGATACAGAGTCTGTGCTAGGAAGATTTCTGTATTGTCTTTGGAGTAAACTAATTGCTACTTTTGAAGCACAAAGGAATACAATTGTTTATCACTTCCAGCATCTGCCAAAGATCTGAGGAAAATACTTGTCTGTATATTTCTACAGGTAGATGCTAAATACTGCCAGAATCTAGCAATGGGGGGTTTGGCCTGGGAACTAGAAGTCAGATGACCAGAAAAGATGTAATTCAGCAAGCTATTCCAGTATTAATATTTTAGATATTAATTTGAGAAGTCTCTTAGTGAGACAGAGCATTCTATTTTTGGTCTTGGACCTAACAAGATCCATTCACCATACATCTGCCTTGCTCTAATGAAGTAAGTTTCTATGGAACAGTATAATTCTCTTAGATTCAGCCAGGAATATAGTAAAGCTTAGTTTAGATGTGTTTCTTTATTTGTGTGAGCCTGTTCTGCAATGTTAAATGTTTCCTGTGGTTTTGAACTCTGATGTCACTGGGAATATATAATTAGTATTGTCTTGTTCTTTTATTATTTATTATTAAATATATTTAAACCTTTCACTGTGGCTGATCTGTGTAGAGATATTTATGTTTTGAGAGTACTTGCCTATTTATTTTGTGTCACTGTATGGGCCACTCCTAATAGCCTTGCTCTTTGTCAAACTACCATTTGTATTAGTATTAACATTACACAGTAAGATAGGACAGCCTTTGTTAAGGGCCCTAAAGTAGCTGATAAGGAGTGACTGATGGCAATGAAAACTATCTTACAGTGTGGGCAGAAGGGAGCATAGCTAGTAAACCTTTCCCTGCCTTTCCCAGGTGTGCATGTGAATAAATCAAACCTCAAAGAGTGTGCGTGTGTGTGTGTGTGTGTGTGTGTGTGTGTGTGTGTGTGTGTGTGTGTGTGTGTGTGTGTGTGTGTGTGTGTGTCAGCTACTTGGGCAGGGACATGAAGCACTGGTTGGACAGAGAGGGTGCTGGAAGTCTTGGCTTGGTCACTCAGCTATGATCTCAACTCTATAGCTGTGCCAGTGAGGAGTCATACTGGTGATCTGGAGGAAGAGGGAAAACCAGAGCCAGGCTGACTGTGGTCTCTGTGTGTTCTTAAGGGAAACTGCACTTCATGCAGAAAGCTGCTTCTGGAAATAATGTATGTGCAGTTGGTATCTTACCAGTGAACATCTCCCACTATTTTCATTGGTGAAGATTGAGGCTCCTTGATACTGGTCATGGGGAGGGTAGTCAAATTTGGTAGCAGTGGTGGAATATCCACATCACATGTGGTGAACAGTGGTGGGATCACCACATCACATATTAGGATTCAGTGGTGTGGATATTGAACTCCTATAGCCTGTAAACAGTGGTCACTAAAGAAGTTGTTTGTACTCTCAGGCAGTCACACAGTAGACATTCAGAGTTTCTGTTAGCATAGTTAAGGAGATTAGGGAAGGATGTCAGCAGAGGATTATGGCAAGCTGACCAAGAGCCAGTTGGTTGAGATGTGCCAAGCCAAAGGACTGGTACATGCTACCCTGACTAAAGCAGAAATGATTGCAGCTTTAGTCACAGCTGCATCACAGACTAGCAACCAGGAGGACAACCAGATTGGTCATGGGGATGTACAACTCTCAGAAAATGGACAGTTCAACTTTGCCTCAGAGGACTTAAAAATCTATCTGGATTTAAACAGACTTGCACTGGTGGCCAAACATTTGGAACTAGAATCAGCAGAGAGACTGCAGCATTTGGAGGCTGAAGAAAAGAAGAAACAGATGGCATTAGAATCAGCAGAGAGAATCAGACACCTGTTGGCCAAACAAAATGAGAGACAGAAACATTTGGAGGCTGAAGAAAATGAGAGGGAGAGGCAACATAGATACTGATTATTTTCCAGGGTCATGGAGGTAATGGGGAAGGGAATAACCAAACCCCAGAAGCAATAAAGGTCAGCAAATTTCTTCCACAATTTACAGAGGGTGATAATTTTGATAGTTTTATTCATATATTTGAAAAGGTTTGTAAACAGTATAATGTTGACCAAGGGCTCTGGATATGGCTCCTGACCCCCTTACCCCATGGTAAAGCTGTAACTGCTGTTTCTAAATTGTCTGATCCTGATTGCTTAAGTTATAATACAGTTATAAATTGTTTATTAGAGTGTTTTAAGTTATCACCTGAAGTTTATAAAAAAAGTTTCATGTGCATAGACACAAGGCAGATGAAAGTGTGTGTGAATATATTGCTGAACCAAGCACTTATTTTCATAGGTGAGTGAGTGGGTGTTAGATCACCACTTCTGAAGGGCTGGCAAATCTTTTAGTGAGGGAACAAGTCCTTAGCATTTTGTCTGAGGACATGAGAATCTGGTTGTCAGATAGGGAATGCAATACTGCAGAGGAGTTGGGGAAAAAAAGAGACCTATACCTATCAAGCAGGGCATCAGTGCACAGGAAAGGGATACCCAGTGCTGCACATGGGTACAAGGGAAGCCATGGTGGGCAGCCTAAAACACCCAGAGTCTGTCAGTAACAGGGGAAGCCACTAGTTCAGGTACATGACCAGATCAAGGTTTAAATGTTTTAAATGTAACCAGTGGGGCTATATAGCATATAGCTGTCCATGGAGGCAAGGTGGGGAAAAAAAGGTAGGGGAGCCAGCAAGTGGGAATGACATAATTCCAACAGTACATTGTCTGGAAACAACATGGGTACCAAGCTACCACAAGAGGTTATAGCCTATCTTAGTAGATGGGAAACAGGCCACTGCTAAGAGAGACACAGCCTCTGACCTAACCATTGTGAAGCCTGCAATGGTTAAAGAGGAGCACTGCTTGCTTGGGCAGTCTATTCCAGCCACAGCTTTAGGAGGGACCCCATTCCAAATACCTTTGGCTGGGGTTCACCTTGACTGGGAGGGTGGAAAAGGAAGCAAGCAAGTAGGTGTGTTTGAGGATATCCCTGCAGATATCCTGATAGAGAATGATTTTGATAATGAAGTACCTTGTGTGCATGCAGTTACATGTAGTCAGGTCTGGAAACAGGCATGTGGGTCTGGTAGCCTAGGGGGGACCCAGACAGACTGCACACTTGAAGCCAAGAATGGTGAGGTGGCTCCTTCAGGGAAGGAGCTACCCTGTAGCGGAGAGACTGAAGGTGAGCCACAGCTTCTTATGGGTACCGATGTTCTCTTGGACAGAGTGACTGCAAGGGTAGAGGTGAGTAATACTACCCAGGCTGACAGTGAGGCACCGCTGTCAGAGGATACCAGACTTCCTGTGGAAAGGGAGATGGAAAACTTACAAAGAGAGAGTTGAGACAGGCTCAGCTCTCAGACCCTACATAACAAGGCTTGACAGAGGTAGCCAGGGAGGTGCATCATTCTCAAGGAAAGGGGGAATTTGTATACTGTGACAAAGGGTTACTGTATATAAAATGAACCTCTGAGGGAGGGCTAGAGGGTGAGAGAACACAGCAGTTGGTAGTGCCCAGAGCCTACCATCTGGCACTTCTAGCCATAGCCCATGACATTCCCTTTGCAGGTCATATGAGCATGAAGCACACCAAGAAATGTATTATGCAAAACTTTTATTGCCTGGGATTTCCGGGGGTGTAACATGGTACTGCAGGACCTGTGAGCAGTGCCAAAATGTAGGCAAGGCAGTAGACAATGTCAAAGCTCCTTTGATGCCTTTGCCCGAGACTGACGAGTCATTTCAGAGGGTAGCTATGGATATTTTGGGGCCTCTGGGTGCCCCAAGTTCCCCAGGGAAGAAGTGTATCCTAGTGGTAGTAGATTATGCTACCAGATACCCTGAGGCAGTGTCTCTATCTTCCATCAAGGCAGAAAAGGTGGCAAATGTTTTGTTAGAGATTTTCAGCAGGGTAGGTTTCCCAAAAGAAATACTGACTGACAGAGGTGCCAATTTCATGTCAGACTTGCTGGCTTGCCTGTGGGAGTGCTGTGGGGTGAAGCATCTAAAGACCACCCCTACCACCCCCAGACCAATGGGCTGGTGGAGAGGTTAAACTCTACACTAAAGACCATGCCAACAGCATTTGCAGATGAGTTTAAGAGGGAGTGAGACAAATATTTGCCCCATCTGTTGTTTGCTTACAGAGAGGTACCCCAGGAATCCACAGGTTTTTTACCCTTTGAGTTACTGTTTGGGCATAGTGTGAGGGGACCTCTAGATTTAATTTGCAATGAGCGGGAGAGTGAACGTGAATCCCACAAGGATTCTGTTGTGGCATATGTCCTAAACCTCAGGACAAGACTCAGGAAACATATGGACTGGGCCCAGGAGAACCTGGCAGAAGCCCAACAGCAGAAAAATGTCTGGTATGACAGGAATCTTCAAACTAGAGAGAATGTTGTGGGGCAGCAGGTTATGGTTCTCATTCCTGTCAGATGCAAAAAGCTGCAGGAAGCTTGGGAGGGACCCTTCAAAGTGGCAAGGAAGGTCAGTGATGTTAACTACATGGTACAACTGCTAGGCAGGAGGCAGGGGTACAAACTGTACCATGTTAACATGATGAAACCTTACTGTGATAGGGATGCCCCGGTGCTAAGTATTTGCAGTAGACAGAAGGAGGAGTCTGAGGGGGATCTATGGCTACAGGGAGCCAACCAGCAAAATCCCTACTTACTATGGTGGAGCCTAGGGTTGCAGGCATATGATATGACAGTGCAACACTGTACTGGCATTAGCAATGCAAAGGCAGCTGGTATCTCAAGACAGGGAATGGGGCAATTTATTCCCATATAGGCTCATTCCTCTCAAGCAACATTTCTCAAGGGTCACTTGAAAAACTAGCCTGAGTCTTCAAATGGGGAAAGAAGTGTGACAAAAGGAAATACTGCCAGCACAGCTAGCTGGAATTTTTCTGAATAATTATATGTCGTTGGTGAATATTGAAATGATTTATACAAGATGTTTGTGTTACAAATGTATTAGAAATGTATGTCATGTGTGTATTAAACTGCTCTGTACAGATGTTTGTGTTGAAAAGGTATTTGTAAAAGTGCTGTGTTTAAAATATATCCACAGTGTGCACTAGTGGAAGAGAACAGAAATGTACATGCACGATTGTAATTGTTTAAATGTATGTATTTTATTTTAATTTTTATTTTTATTTTACATTTGTTAACCAGAGGTGTCTGACTGAGCCGAAAAGGCTCTTCTTCAGCAGATGCCTGGGGAGAAAAGCTCCACATAGAAAAATTACAGATACATTTAGATATTTAGACATGATCAGTATAGAAAATGAACCTCTTTGATAATGAAGTACCTTGTGTGCATGCAGTTAGACATGATCAGTATACACACAAATTACAGTAGACATGTTTTTACAGTGGTATGCAGAACATCAACAGTTACAGTGGAGAGAACAAACAAGAAAATATTAATTTAAAAATAAAGATAATTAATAGATTTGTGGTGTACAGCTGAAATTTGAAACATAGGTAGAATACATACATAGTACACAGGTACAGTACATACATTGTACGTTAGCCAGTGTTTGTGAGTAAGAGTGAAAACTATTATCAAGTGCTCTAGGTTTAGTATGTGTACCTTATCTGCTTTCACTAGCCTGGAGAGCAGTCATGGCACTGCCAACTTTGCTTGAGATGTTTCCTAATGAGGTTTTTAAAGGAGGCTTTGGATGATGTGTTTTGTATGATAGTGAGGAGAGAGTTCCATTTTTTAGCCACTAAACTACTATATAGTGTGTCTACAAAGCTATTGTAGCTGTTGGTGACTTCTAGTAGTAGTTTGCTCGATGTTCTAAGAGGCCTTTTGGCTGAGTGATTTTGTACTAGGTTTTTGAGGGCAGAAAACTTATTGGGAAGGTAACAGATAGAATGACAGAGGCAGTGCTGATTGTAGGTTAGGAGGTTGGGCAGTTCAAGCCAGTGGAGCTGTCTCAAAGCAGTACACTGATGAGTTCTATATGAGCAATTTGCAGCAAAGTGGGCAATTCTGTTATAGCAGGCTTTCATTTTGCTTAGTTTAGTTTTGTTGAGATTAGTCAGAATGGGAGATGCATAGAATAGGGTGGATAGAGGTTGGGAGCAAGCAATGGCTGATCTTGTGTTGTTGGTAAGAAATGGTTTGATATGATAGAGTGATCCCAGTTTGGCATGTACTTCTTTAATAGCTAAGTTGAGATGACTATCAAATTTTAGGTGGGAGTCTATGTTTATTCCCACTAGCTTAACAGTGGAAACTGGGATACAAGAGGTTAACCTCAGTCTAGTAAACTTTAGAAAAATATCTGAAATGAAATTACTTTATAGGACACAGTAAAGAGGCTACCTCTCAAGTTTTCAATGCAGCTAGAGACATCGAGTCTGTGATAGGAAGCTTTCTGTATTGTCCTTGGAGTGAACTAATTGCTTCTTTTGAATCATGAAGGAATACAACTGTTTTATGACTTCCACCATCTGCCAAAGATGTGAGGAAAAGCCCTTGTCTATATATTTTTACAGATAGATGCTAAATGCTGCCAGCTTCTAGCAATGGGGGTTTTGGCCTGGGAACTAGAAGTCAGATGACCAGAAATTATTTCATTCTGCAACCTATCCCTGCAGTAATATTATAGATATTAATTTGAGAGGTCTCTTAGTGAGACAGAGCATTCTGTGTTCAGTCTTGGACCTAACAAGAACCATTCACCACACATCTACCTTGTTCTAATGAAGTAAGTTTCTAGGGAACAGTATAATTCTCTTAGATTCAGTCAGGAATATAATAAACCTTAGTTTAGATGTTTTTCTTTATTTGTGTGAGCCTGTACTGCAATATTATTTTAAGTGTTTCTTGTGGTTTTGAACTCTACTGTCACTGGGAATATATTTTTAGGATTGTCTTGTTATTTTATTATTTATTATTAAATATATTTAAACATTTCACTGTGGCTGATCTGTGTAGAGATATTTAAGTTTTGAGAGTACTTCTATATTTATTTGGTGACACAGTGTGGGTCACTCCTAATAGATTTGCTCTTGGTCAGACTACCATTCATATCAGTATTAATATTACACAGTAAGTTTGGACACTCTTTGTTAGGGGCCCTAAAATAGCTGCTAAGGAATGACTGGTGGCAGTGAAACCTATCTTATAGTCTGGGCAGAAGGGGACATAAACTTGTGCTAGCCTTTCCCAGGTGTGTGTGTGTGTGTGTGTGTGTGTGTGTGTGTGTGTGTGTGTGTGTGTGTGTGTGTGTGTGTGTGTATGAATAAATCAAACCTTAAAGAGTGTGTGTGTTAGCTACTTGGGCAGGGACATGAAGCACTGGTTGGACAGAGAGGGTGCTGGAGGTCTTGTCTTGGTCACTCAGCTGAGATCTCAAATCTATAGCTGTCCCAGTGGGGAGTTTTATTGGGCATCTGGAAGAAGAGAGAGAAATCAGCCCCAGACTGACTATGGTATCTGTGTGCTCTTCATGGAAATTGCATTTGATGCAGAGAGCTGCATCTGGAAATACTGCATGTGTACTTCTTATCCTTCCAGTGAATGTCCCACACTGTGAACAGTGGTGAGGACTGAGGCACCTTGTGGTCCAGTGGAGGGTCGTCACAGGACAGTTTTAATCAAATGGTTGTTAAATATATAACAACACATAAACTGTATTTAGTCAATCACATTAGATGTTCATCTTATGAAGTATATTGAAAAAAAATGACTGTATCCTGTAATAGATCTCCAAATTGCATTATAGAAGTTAATTAATCTTACCCATCAATTCTCTAAACTTTTTTATTAGGACACCTTATTAAGGGATTTTTCAATTTTATGTTTGCATGCATTGTTTACATCCTGCTAAAACTTCTCTTTATGAATGACCTTCTTTGGCAAGTGGCATTTATTTATTGCGTACATAGGTTTTTGTATATACTGTTTGTGTTATTGTTCTGTATAGTTTTACAAGTTGATATTGTTGTTGTTATTAAAACTTTTAAATATCAAATAAAGATAATGGGAAAAAAAAGAAATAAAAAAAAGCTATAAGGCCTCTGCTATATCAGTGAAAGAAATGTACCGGAAACTTTTGTTACAGCATAGTGATTCTGTTCATGAATGCTGGTTAATGGAATGTACTAAACATTTTGTTGCAATACATATTTTATGACCTGGATCTCCAAAAACTATATAATAAATCAGACAATCCTGAGTTTTATACATTGCAAAATTGTGACAATACATTGTGTTCTGAAATGATGTTTTAAGTGTCCTGATTTGTGGAAACCTAACCGAATGGCTAAAGTATTCACAGGATGTGCTGTACAGTATTCTGAAACAGCTAAAGTACTGGTGCAGAAATATAAACGTAGTAACATTTATATAGTGTTTGGTGATGCTATGCCTATACAGAAAAAATATATAATCTTGTGGCTGGAAAAGGGTACTGAAGTGATAAGAAAAGCGACCTTCGAAAACTTTGTTGTATCTGAATGAAATGCCTGGTAAAGTATAAACCCAGAAATACTCCAAAAGTACTATACACCATAAACATCCACAGTCACAAACAAGAAACTTTTAATGAAGCTTTCAGGTTTACACCCTTCATCAGCATACAAAATCACAACACATTAACACATTTAAATAGAGGACCATTATAATCACATGATCAAGCCAGCCATTCAAAGGACCACTATAATTAAATATGCAAATTCAATTTAAAAACATCTAATAAAATTAATTTTCATGCAGTTACTTGTTAAAAGCATAATACATAAGTATAAAAAAGTACAAAAAACTGTTACATATATATATATAGACAAATAATTACATCTACACATTTAGAAATACTATACACTTAATACTATAAATTTTCTCTCTGCCTCTTGGTCAAAACTGGTTTTAAACTGACTGTCCCATTAAGGCCTGGATACTTATCAGCCTGTAGTCGCACTATCCACTCATACTCTTTTAGCAACAAAAGATTATCAACAAAAGATGGCTGGCTTGATCATATGAAATATAGGGAATATATCACATAGTCGCTACATTTTAGTTTTATTTTTGAATGTAGGCTCCACATAATTTTGTTGAGCCAATATAAATATTGTGATTTTTATAGAGAGATAATAGTGAGTAATGTGATTTTGCCTTAATGTAATGGATGCTTAATGTGTCTCTTCAAGCACATTTCGCTGACTTTATACTGTGCCATTGTCTAAGGCACACAATTCTAAATGATTTGACTTTAAGAACTTAATGGTTCAATTAACTGATTAATTAATCAATTAAGAGTTGCTGCTACAAGATATATAAAGGCATGATGCACTGTTATGCTTTAAACTTGTCTGAAGAAGCGTGCACTGGCGGCACGCGAAAGCACTTACTTTTTTGGATTTTACATGAATCAAAGCATCCTTATTATTCGTGGTGTTTGGTCTATCTTCTTCATTTTATTATCGCTGACTTCTTGTGGTTGACCAACTTCGAGGGAAAGGTGTGCTTCTTGTTTTTGAACTATTTTTGTTGCTTGGCTTTTCACCGGTTCCCTACACGATGGAGAATCCAACTGTTGAACTCGACTACCATCCGGAAAGAAATATGTTCAATTTGAAATGGGTTCAATTGATGGAACAGAGATCGAATCCGCTGCTTAACATGGATTTGTCTATACAATCGAATACAACTGAAACAGGTACTGTGAATCTGCTCAATGACTTTAATCCGCTATATAAAGAACTGGAAAATGATTTGTATAGACAGTTTAGGTTGATGTGGCAACGCCGTCACTTAGAGGCATGCCTCCATCATAAAGTAGTACCTAGGGGAATGAGGGTACTATGCATGCCCTCGTACGGCAATAGCCACCCATTGTTACTAAAGAACTGGCAAAAGTTGAATATTGAACTTGGCTATAAATATATACAATTGATTATTGACTACTTTCAACCTATTGAGAATGAACTAGCAATTAAAACGGAGTCTTTATTTAAGGACATAAGTAAAAGATTCAAAGGTGAAATGTTTATGAATAAAATTGACAGTCTCATTAACCAAGTTAGTGCCTATGGAGAACGTTTACAACTACTTAAACTACGCAAATTACAGAGAGACGTTCAAGATTTCTCCAACGGCCAAGTATTTGTATGGCCACGTTACAACCAGAGGGAAGGACAACAGCGAACCGAAGCGGTTGAAAGAGGGATTAGAGGACTGGTTAACGTGAATGATGAACCTGTTTCATTGACAGATTCAGTGATGTCCGGTGACGTCAACACGGCCAGTGCGCTGAATAGTTTGCGAACTGCCATAGATGACAGCACACCACCACCCAATCAGCAAGCGTTGATTAATCAACATGGGCCGGGAGCAAAACCGAAACTACAGCAATCGAATCTGGACTCTTTTTTACCTTTACCTGTACGCCAACGAAGAGAGTCCAGAGGGAGGTCGACAAGTCATGGAAGGCGGAAAAGACACACATCAGGAGAACCGACGAGCAAAAGGGGACGAGGAAAAGACTAAATGATTTGGTCTTTAATTTGTCGGATAGGAGCCTAACTCAAACGGACTATCAGCTACTAAACAGAGGACTGAGCTTCATTCCAGCTCAAGTTAGTAATGTTTCCACTCTGCTAACTGAACTGTGTTATTTTACTCGTAATATAGCCTTGGCTTTGTTCTTTAAACAATCCAATCAGAGTAGCAATATTTTGAATGAGGGAGTGAGTGTTTTTGAATGTTATAAAAAGAAAAGCACCTTTTCACCTGTTTTACATCCGTATATTGAATGTTTCCTTAAAGTCTGCGAAAATGATTTATACAAACACTATGATAATCTTGACAAAGGCGCTAGGATGCTCTTTCATAACATTTCTAAGGAAGAAAGATTAGCAATGAATGCTCTATCCAATGATAGAACGGTGACAATTAGACCTGCAGATAAGGGAGGGGGGATTGTTATACTTAACAAAACAGATTACATTGACTATATGGTCACGCTTTTGAATGATGATCTCACATACAAGGAAATAGACAAGAAGACAGTGGATAGGTTAATATACGAAGTACATCATGATCTTTATGACATGATGGTAACCAGGCAAATCAGCTATGAATTCTACTTGTTTTTGCTTATTGAACACCCGCTGATACCCTGCATTAAGGGGCTACCCAAAATGCATAAGGGTATAACACCACCACCCCTACGTCCTATAGTTGCAGGGCACCAGTGGGTCACAGAAAATATGTCAATATTTGTTGAAAAAAAGTTAAAACCCATAGTAAATAAAATTAGTACTATCCTAAAAGACTCATATCAATTGATTGATCATCTTAACAACATACAGGAAAAGGTTTTAGAGAAACATTTACTTGTCACATTAGATGTCAAGAGTCTCTTTACGGCGATACCTAATGTATATGGCCTAGAGGCCATAAGACACATATTAAATGTTTTTAGGATTTATAATAATAGTGAGCAAATTTTATTAAATGCTTTATTAGAGATAGTGCTTACCAAGAACGCTATGATGTTTAACAACTCTTACTATTTACAACAGTGGGGGGTGGCCATGGGCACCCCCTGCGCTAATTCTTATGCTAATCTGGTTGTATATAAATGGGAGACCACATGTTTGTTTTCACACATGGCATATCATAAAGTAGTGGCGTACTTTAGGTTTGTGGATGACATACTGTTGATTTGGGATGGAACCCCTGAGGAGCTTGAAGCCTTCATTAGAGATCTAGAAAAAACTACTGATTTTCTTAGATTTTCTATAGAATATTCATACTCAAATGTCAATTTTCTAGACCTTAACATCAAGAAAGAAAAAGCAGGTAGGATAGTTACATCTCTCTATAGAAAAGAGTGTTGGAAGAATACACTATTGGTACACAACAGTATGCATCCTAGATTTGTTTTTTCTAATATAATTAAAGGGCAGTTCACTAGGATAAACAGGATATGCCAAGATGAAAATGAACGTATTATTGAATTTGACAAACTTGAATCTCTTCTCTTAGATAGAGGGTACAATCAGGATGATATAGCATATGTAAAAGAAAGATTTGTTAATGATGATTGCTATAAACCTAGGGTTATGCATCAGCACAACAATGGCAATAGACAGTCTGAATTTCAAGAACATAAACAAGTAAGATGCATTATCAGTTACACCAGTGATAACAAATATATTACTGACATAATCAGCAAAAATTGGTCAATATTAACCACCAACGATGAAATAAAGAGTTTAATAGGAAGTAGAGCATCATTTACATATAAAAACATGCTGAATTTAAAAAGAATTTTATGTAATGAAAGGCTTAACAATACTATTACCAACAAAGCCACTAGGGGCACTGTCCCATGTGGAGGATGCACCTCCTGTAAATGGGTATCTATTGATACCAAATTTTTACATCCTGAGTTAGCACTAGAGGTTGCTATTAATTGTTCAGCCAATTGTAATGACACTAACGTTGTCTATTTAGCTACTTGTGGGTCATGCCCTGCCTTTTATGTGGGCATGACAACAAGGAGGCTCAGGGACAGGATACAAGAGCACTTGTATGCAATAAAGAAGAAAGATCATAAGAATGCACTATCTAAACATGTCTCTGAATATCCAGACCATACCTTTGTCTTTAGAGTATTACAAAAAAGAGTGCCCAATATAAGAAAAGGTGACAATTTTAATGACTTAGAGAGTTTAGAGTTGGACTGGATATTCAGAGTCAGAGCACATAAGTACCCTGGCCTCAACAGCTATGTTAGCATTAGATCACATTTAAAGAAAAGGAAATATCACTAATATGTGACCTTATAATGTATTCTATGATTCCCTGGCTAGATGGCGAGTTAACACCAGGATGTCTATTTATTTATAAAAGTTCTATGTATATAATTTTTCTAAAAGTTTTATGTATATAATTTTATTTAGAATTACATGTCTCATATGACATATGTCAAACGATTTATAACTTATATGTATGCACTGCCTTCTTGATACAGTATTATCATGAATATCTTTGATAGGCTGCTTTATATAGATTTTACATACAGATTTTTTACCCTAAATCCCTTTTACTGCAGGCCTCTTAAGTAACCGTGTTTTGTATTTCTTTAATGAATTCTTGTAAATTATGGGAATGAATTTTAGTTTTATGTCTAGGTTTTTATATATAATTCTGTTTAATGGTTTTTTGCACATGTATATTCCTTGCACACTATGAACATCATCTCTTAGGAAATGAGTATTTGGAATAACATGATGCACAGTATTTTTGCTATGTATTTTTGCTATATATTTATTACTCTATATAGTATAGATTTTTATCATATTGTCAGTTTTTAGTAGTATTGTCACCTAGTGCTATAACACACATTCTGTTAATTTATATGTATATTGAATTCATTTGAAATATATAAGATCGATCTTCAGATTTTTTGTATACATATTATATTATATTTATATGTTTATACTTTTTTGAGCTTGGTATGTATTTATATTTAATGGCTAGCATTATTGATTTCATAATTTATCATAAGTATATACATATATATTTTTATTCATAGATAAGCAATGTCTCTATATGTAGCAGAAGACTAGCTTAGTTAGTAGCACTATACAAATGTTTCAGATACCAAGTTAAATTGGTGGTTTGTTTCTGCTTGGTTATGAATTTAGTCTTTTCATACTGAGATAGTAAATAAATATAAATATAAATATACTAAGTAGACTAGATAATGAAATATAGGGAATATATCACATAGTCGCTACATTTTAGTTTTATTTTTGAATGTAGGCTCCACATAATTTTGTTGAGCCAATATAAATATTGTGATTTTTATAGAGAGATAATAGTGAGTAATGTGATTTTGCCTTAATGTAATGGATGCTTAATGTGTGTCTTCAAGCACATTTCGCTGACTTTATACTGTGCCATTGTCTAAGGCACACAATTCTAAATGATTTGACTTTAAGAACTTAATGGTTCAATTAACTGATTAATTAATCAATTAAGAGTTGCTGCTACAAGATATATAAAGGCATGATGCACTGTTATGCTTTAAACTTGTCTGAAGAAGCGTGCACTGGCGGCACGCGAAAGCGCTTACTTTTTTGGATTTTACATGAATTAAAGCATCCTTATTATTCGTGGTGTTTGGTCTATCTTCTTCATTTTATTATCATGTGATTATAATGGTCCTCTATTTAAATGTGTTAATGTGTTGTGATTTTGAATGCTGATGAAGGGTGTAAACCTGAAAGCTTCATTAAAAGTTTCTTGTTTGTGACTATCGTGTGCTGTGAAAGTATAAACCCGGCCTGCTGGGAAATCAAGGAAAAGAGTGATGTTCAGTGTATAAAAGGAAGTCACTTACAACTCATACAACTTTATGCAGCACTACATTTTCATGTGGTGCTGCCGGAAATGCTTGTCCCTAGTGAACTGTTGCAAAGTTTATGAGAAGCGTAAACAAATATGATTCTTCTTGCACAAACATTGAATTCAAAAACAAAAAAATAAGTTGAAACACTGAATCGTTAATGCTGCAGAACTGGCATTCCTACAGAAAGATTGTCGTCTTGTGGATATTTGAGGATTTCCTACTGCAATAAAAGTAGATCCCCATGGCAGTGAAAAATATATTTTCTGTTGGCAGTGTAATACAATAAAGACTTGCAATATAAAACTGCATGTGTGGTGAAGCGACTTTGCTTAGAAGTGTGGTGACATTTTGTGTCACTAAAGTTTGTGTGAGTCCCAAAGGCTGACAAAAGCATGAGTGTGTTGTCACAGATAACAAGTGAACACATGAATAAGATAGTAAGCAATGTTGAAAAGTGTAATCGTTTTGGAAAATTAAAGAAGCAAGAACATGTGAAAAAAGGTAATAGAGGTCTTTTCAGGCAATGTGACTGTACAACAAATAGCCAGCCAACAACAAGAGAAAGTAAATAAACCACTCCTGTAGGGTTTTATGGGTCTAAAAAAAAAAAAAAAAGCCAGAGCATTGTCTGAGAATGTAGAACTGCAAGGGCAGCTAGGGTGCACTACATCTATGTAGAGAGAATTAATAGTAAAACTGGAACAGATGGTTACAAAAATAAAATAACAGGATGTATTAGAGGGTTGTTAACTAACATATGCCAACAAAAGAGGTGTTAGACTAAACTAGATAATTGCTGTTTAATCCAAAAGACGCTATGAAGTTTCTAAGAAAGTTGCAGCAGTGAAACAGAAGACTAAACCAAGTTCTAAGCACAGTAATACCACAAGTAAAAGTTAGCAAGCAGCTGTTTTAAAGCAGATAACTCATAAAGCTGAGTTTGGGTGTCAACAGAGTTTGCATGTTCTGGAAAAAGACAATGAATGGTTAAGTAAAGATGTGGAAGGTGTGAAGAAGTTACGGAAAGTCCAAACAGTTTCAGAAATGCAAGACTAAGACAAGAGTAAAGGAAAGTGCACTTGTTGTTGTAGAGGTGGAAAGGTGATGCACAAACTGGAAAAAGAACAAACATAAATGATATTTAAATTTGAAAGACAGAAGAGAAGTGATAGAAGAGAAGTGAAGTCCCAAGCTTGAGATGGTATATTTATTCAGCAATAAAGATAAAATATTAGGAGACATGCAAACTGGTAGTGATGCTGTTAAAAACAAAATATTAACGTGCAGATTCAAAAAGAGGTGCTCAAATCCTAGCTCGAAGAGACTCAATATAGTATTAAAAACTATAACAAAAATCTGGTCATAATGAGTATGCCCGGCCGAATCTGTGTCAGTGATGTTGCCGTTTGGGGATCCGTACGGATCCAAGATATATATATATATATATATATATATATATATATATATATATATATATATATATACACACACACACACACACACACACATATATATATATATATATATATATATATATATAGACATATATATATATATATATATATATATATATATATATATATATATATATATAGACATATATATATATATATATATATATATATATATATATATATATATATATATATACAGAAAACACTGCAAACTCCCAAATGGCTTTAATATGATTCATGCAGGGGGTGAAGGAACAATTTTCCTTAATTGTTTCTGATTACTGTTTTGTGATTTAGTATTTTGTGACTCAGACGGAAACATCCAACTACATGTATAGTAGCTATTGATATGGATATAGTAATGCAACAGTCATGGAGAATGTGGGTATGTGTGTATATATATATATATATATATATATATATATGGATCTATCTTACAACGTCGACAAGTCAAAACGCCGAAAACGAAATCACCGACACCACATAACCGACATTTCACAAACACGAAACCTCACATGCCCGACACACCATAATCCCGACAAGCAACAAACAAAACAAATCCCCGGTCCAAAAAGCACACACACAACACAAGCACACCAAAATCCTTACAAACCAACACTAAACCTCACATACACAACTACCTACAACCTTAACCCAAACCCTAACCCTAAGGTCCGCCACTATCGCACACTCACCTAACCCGCCTAACCCTAACTCACTTAACCGCCCTAACCCACAAACTATCACAGTCGCACACTTACCTAGCACTGGCCCTAACCCTAACTCACTTAACCCGCCCCTAACCCACAAACTATCACAGTCGCACACTTACCTAGCCCGCGCCCTAACCCTAACTCACTTAACCCGCCCCTAACCCACAAACTATCACAGTCGCACACTTACCTTACTCGCACCCTAACGTCCGTCACTACCGCATACATCCACAGCCTTTTCCCATGTCGATGTTCTCAGCGTCGGGGTTTTGATCCGTCGGTCTTCTCCGTTTTCGATCTTCTGGCGTCGGTGTTCTCGCTGTCGGCGTTCTGACTTGTCGACGTAGTCAGATAGACCCATATATATATATATATATATGTATGCCTCTACATTTGTACTGAGAGTATATACGACAATATGGAGTGGGGAATATTCTCACTACAATTAGTTAGTTCATAGTACAGTATTTGCCATTTACTGCTGTATACATGGAGATAGCCTGCAAACAGAAATCAGGAAGTTAGTTCCTTACATGGAGGATCATCTGAGGGAAAACCTGCATTTTAAGAAATACTTGGAAGCAAGGAGTGAGGAGTTCAGTTGGTGATAACCTGTGACTCATAACCTGTGTAATATACCTTGTAGAAGTAGTACTTTTTCAGAACTAAAAGTCAGCTCTAGGAGAGGTCTGCAGTCTTGGACCTTGTTTACAACACAATATATATCTTGGTGGGGTTGGGAGGACTGAAAACTGTAATGAAGAATTCATTACACTACATTATACTTTCCTTTGAAAATACAAGGCCAAGTGGGCTTGTATTTTGGGTTATGCATTATTGAATAAATCTGTGTTTTACATATCTCCTGCCTCCAGTGTTGCTTTGAAGCTTACACCATCTATCTGTCTGTCTATCTATCTATCTGTCTATCTATCTATCTATCTATCTATCTATCTATCTATCTATCTATCTATATATCTACATTTTAACACACTGTGGTGGATTTCATCCTACAATGTGACAAAATAATGTAAAGAATACTGTTGTGCATAAAGTGTTTTGTAAATAACAGAACATCTTCTAAATAATGTGAATGCAAACAGTTCTACAAAGATATTTTTATATATGTTGTGTATGGTTTGTCATTTTACTTGCATTGAAGAACTAAAAATAAGCACTGTTAGCTCAAACTGGTGTTATCTCTAAAACACCAGTTCAAAGGTTTCATAGCTGGATATTTCCCCCAATAAAATGGTAGCATATCAATTATATGATTTAAAACATGAGCTTAAATTATAGTTAGATCCTGACAGTTAACATCCTATAAGAAAAATGATGGAAATGATAGTCATTAATAAGTTTAAAAGTACTTTCTCTCCTACTTTATGTAGGTTTTTCAAAGTGACTCCAAGAACCCTACAATTTTTGTTGTACTAGGACTGAGATTGTTGTACAGTGAAAATTGGTTTAAAATAAAACAGCGTAGCTCTGTAGTTCTCAAGTGTTCAAACACAAACAAAGTATTAACTGTAGACATACTGTCTTTCAAATGTGGTAACACAGATCACATAGCCAAATTTGTTCTAGCAATAATAACACTGTTCTACCTGTGAAAAGTGAAACCAGTAAAAAACATAGTACTAATGATGTTGAGCAACCAGAATGTGATAAACTGTGAAAGAATAGTTGTGTCAGATTTCTGCTATGTGTTATTGCACAGATAATGAAATGTAATATCCTAACTGAAGCCAAGAACTACTAGGATCAGGCAGTATGGCTATGTTCACAAAGGCAAAGGATGTCTGTAAAAATAAGGCTCTTACTAAAAAAACTATTGAAGTATTCTGCATTCATGGAAACAAAAACAGTATGACGTTATTCAAGTAGGAAGAACAACTATGGAAAGGTAATTTACCTGTTACTGTAGTTCCCAGCTTAACACATGATGTGGTAATTGAAAAAGATTCCCAAACTTTAAACATTTGTGGGGGTAAAGGAAAATTGTAATGTTTTGACAGATCACTTTACCAGTGTGGGAGAGGAAATAATTAAGTGAATAGATTACAGACATATTTCTGGCTAACATGGAAAAAATTGGAGCAACAACCACTGGATGCACTCATAAGTGAATACAAGTGTAACAATAATAAGGACGAGAGATAGGAATACCTAGAGGTACAAAAAGTTAGCTAAGGATACAGAGGTAAGAAGAACCTGTACCTTCCTAAAATTAAAGAGCTATGTCAGCATATACCTATAACAGGGCAGCCTGTAGGAAGTGAGACAGCAGAAGAAAGGAGTTATGAAGTAAACTCTTGCAGACTGAATGTAAGCAGTAGATGTGTCACTGCAGTCTGAAAGTGTGGCAGAGCAGGGGTAGAAATGACAAGTAGAACTAAAGAGAAAACATCACAAACTGAAATGCCTCATTCAAAAGGAATGAAGTCAGAAAGTATGGACAATAAACAGCCTTAGAATAATTCTAAACTTTCTATCAAAGTAAAACCTAAAAATCCAAACTGGGTTTTCTAAGCAACATGTGAGTTTTGAGGAATAGAAATTTATTAATAAGAGAGATATCCCTAGTTTAATTACAAAGGAAGAAATAGTACCTAGTCAGAGTTTTCAAGCTACTGTATTTCTGTCAGTGTAATAACAGAAAAATCAAAAAGGGATGGCTCTAGGAAAAAAAGATATCTGTAAGTACGAAAAAAGTAAAACTGAAGATAAATTACTTGCAGGGAGAAAATCTAGAGGAAAAAAAGACATTTTGATGTTTGTACTGTATAGTGAGAGACAAGATACTCTTAAACTGAAGACGAAGGATTCTATGCATCAAATTAATTAATAAAAGAAGCTAGTAAACATGAATAAAGTAAAACAGCAATTTTCACTAAAGGATACTGGCGAGAGTTGCCTTTTTTAGAAGAAGAGTTAAACAGTACCACCCAAGTGCTTGCATTTAAAGGAGAGGAGGCAGCACCTTTTACCTTGTGACAAACTGACCCAGTTACCTTGTGACAGACTGACCCACTGGACAATTTAGAGTTGCATGGCCAAAGCTGCATATACTTTAAATATGACAATGATACTTTCAGCAGAACAATGAAGTATATAGCTAGAGCTGTGGCAGAAGAAGCTGAACAAAATGTTCCCACTTGTTAGTCAAACTTTGAATTATAAATGATGCATTTACAGAATAAGTAAGGATGAAGAGAAAGTAATGCATCAATGTTAAATACTTTAAAAACCTACTGCTAAGGTTAGCATACATGTACTATGAGGATACCCAAGAATAGATAAGACTAAAGCACAGATCCTAACAAGATTTCACCAGTCAGGAATAATGAAAGAAGTTGAGAACATTTGTGCTGGGTACCCTGAAAGGTAAAAGACAGTTCCTAACCAAAGCTTCAGAAATCCTTTAATTCCAATGCTAACTATAGAGGTGCCATTTAGAAGTATTGCTATAGGTTCATAGGTTCATAGGTTGGTACTAGGCTATCAGCCCTAGGGCCTATACAAGCCTAGCCATAACAATTCCCTGGCTATTTCTTCCCACATTATTTACTTTAAGGGACCCCTGTCTAGCAGGGTGACTGACGTGATCCCTGGGGTGAATTTCCTTTCTCCCATCCAATCATCAAGGTTCCTCTTGAAGAGGTCCAAAGAGGCACTCTGCTTGACATGTATGGGCAATCTATTCCAGAGTCTGGGGAGTTTCTGGGTCAGGAACCTATCCCTCCAGCATGTTTTGTTTATTGTGATGACAAGGTTTAGATCCCTGGAGCGTGTAGCTCTGAGGGATTGGGATTTCTTTAAGTGTAGCATGTCCAACAGCTCTGGGTTTGACATGGCCTTGTATGTTAAGCAGAGATCGCCTCTGAGTAGACGATATGCGACAGAGTATAGCTGGAGTTTTTAAGGCGGTCAGCGTGGGGCATCTGCTTTAGGCCTGTGATTCTTTTAGTGAGGTATTTCTGAGGCCTTTCCAGTTGTTGCAGATGTCTTGAGAGGTACATACCAAATGGGGCGTTGTATTCTATAATGGGTCTAATGAGGGATGAGTACAGTGGGACAATGACCTCCTTTTTCTGGATGAAAAGCCCTTCGTGATGAGGTGTGCCACATAGAAGGATTTCCTGACTGTTGTGGCGATGTGGTTATCGAAGGTGAGACCACTGTCCACCTGTGTCCCTAAGTCTCTTATCACACTTTCTGTGTTTAGTGTACTGCCACCTATATGGTAATTCATGGATACATGTTTTTTCCCAAAGGGATAATAATACATTTCTTGGCATTGAGCTTGAGCCCATGGCTCTGGCACCAAGCATCTGTTTCTGTAAGGCCCTTTTGTAGAGTATCCACATCATTTGGGGATTCAATAATGGCTCCCAGTTTGCAGTCATCTGCAAACTTTGTTAGCCAGAGTCCCTTAGTGTTGACCTGTACTTCAGAGAAGTAGATGCCAAACAAGAGCAGCCCCAGGACTGAACCCTGAGGTACTCCACTTGTCACTTGTCTGGAGCTGGATTTGGAGTCGGCTACTTTTACAGTGTGGGTTCTATCAGTAAGCCATTTAGCAACCCATTGGGTGACATAGGGATTATTGCCCAACTTAGTAAGTTTATCTATGATTCCGGAGTGGGGGATGGTGTCAAAGGCCTTGGCAAGGTCTAGATAGGCTGTGTGGACCACCTTACCCTTGTCCATGGCTCTGGAGACTGATTCAAAGAAGTCAATCAGGTTCAGGAGACAAGATCGGCCCTTCACAAACCCAAACTGGGTGGGGTCCAGTGTTTGAAGGTTGCCAATGTCTTTGTTTATAAGTTCCATGATAATACACTCCATGGCCTTGCAGATAAGGCTTGTCAGACTGATGGGACGGTAGTTTCCAGGATCCAAGGTGGATCCCCCCTTGTGGATTGGGATAACTGTAGCTCTGTGCCACTCACGAAACCTGAGGCTATCATTGGGCCACTGGTAGAATCTAGTAATGAGCTTTGGTACATTTTGCTTATTTTGGACTATGCAACTCTGCATCCTGAAGCTATTCTCATGTGTAAGGTTAAAACTAAATCTATAACTGGGGAGCTAGTCTCATAGTCTAAGGCGGGGTACCTAAGAAGACTTCATTTATGTGCAGAATAATGCACCGATTCCAGACACAGCTCCTTCCCTTGCCCCCACCACTAAATATCAAACAAAACAAAAAGAAAATACTGTATTTTTTTATTTACTTTTGTTTAACTCCAAATCATTTATGGAGCTTGGAACGTCAAGCAAGTACCATGGTACAATAAGTTGAACAAACAAATAAAAAGAAACAGGCTTACTTTACTTGCTGGACTGTTTTTAAAACAGCCCAGTCCAGTAGTATGTCTACTCTAAATCAAGGGTAAGGTGATTATGCCTTATGCATTTTGCAGTAGGCAGAAAAGACACTTAAAAGCATTTCACTGGGCTGCTGTACAGTGCAGCAAAGGGACATTTCTATTGGTTCACACTGCCTCAGATGATTAAGGCAGCCTGAGACAGAAAGTCAAACGTAATGAACCTCTTTTTATTTTTATTTTTTTTTTTTTTGTTAGTGTACATGTATTTTTCTTGCATGCCAGTTATCCTGAATGTACAAAAGTAAGTGTTTTGAGTGAATGTGAAGTGAGTGTGTGAGTCCTTATCTCTGTCTGTCAGTCTATCTATATATCAGTGTGTGTGTGTGTGTGTGTGTGTGTGTGTGTGTGTGTGTGTGTGTGTGTGTGTGTGTGTGTGTGTGTGTGTGTGTGTGTGTGTGTGTGTGTGTGTGTGTGTGTGTGTGTGTGTGTGTTTGTGCTGTGAGTGAGCTGTCCCTGATTTTTTGTAAATAGTTTAAAACTTTTGCCTCACATTTTGGCCTATGTTTTTTTTTCTGGTGAAGCAATGAGAATTGCAGTTTCTAAATAATAATAGACATTTCAGTTTCAGACAATGTCCTACAGAAAAATCAAGCTAATGCAAAACCTGTTATTCTAGTAACTTTCTTAGTAAATAAGGGCAAAATCTGTCCTTGACTTTTTTCCTTGGCCCTTATTATTTAGTTAACCCTTGATTCTTGAGCTAAAAGATTGAGAGATATTGAGGTTACAGAGGCATGAACAATATACTTTGTCAGCAGTGAGCACAAAAGATACATTCCTATTATTTACATATGTTTTCATTCATTTGATCGCAATTAAACTTCTGAGATGTACAGTCACGTGGTATTGGTGGCTGTACCAGAGGGTCAAGTCTGTCTGAGTGTGTGTGTGTGTGTGTGTGTGTGTGTGTGTGTGTGTGTGTGTGTGTGTGTGTGTGTGTGTGTGTAATATATGTATGTATATATATATATATATATATATATATATATATATATATATATATATATTTGTATGTAGTGAATGGGTGCTCTCAACAGGCCCTAATTTTGCAGATTGTCAGTTTTTTGTCTCAAATTTTGGTTTGTTTCTCTTAACGTACTTTTTTTTTCTGGCAAATTCTCGTAATGTACATGTTTTTCCTGGCAAATCATTAAGGATCAAAAATTCACTAAATAATGTCAGATATTTGAGTTTCAGACTTAATAACCTTCAGAAAACAGGCCATTTTAAAGCCTATTATCATACATTATCCTGTCGACTTTCTATGTAATAAAGGCAATATCTGCCCTTGATTTTGGTCCTTTTCCTGCTTTATTTTTTAGCTTTCTCCTTAAGTCTCAAACTAAAATGTTGAGAGGTATGTGTTGGCGAGGTAGTATACTCTGACAGTAGCTACCTATCACAAAGTAGGATTGTGCAGTCTTATAATTAGTATATATAATTAGCAGGGGGTGTGGGTGTTGCATTCCACTCATCCATTAGGGAAGGTACGGGGTAAATTCCCACTCCCCACTGTTCCAGAACCAACCAAACAGTAATAGAGGCAGAAGCAATCAAATGATTATTTGAGCAATTTTGCTAGAAGTAAAGACATTCAATATTATGAACACTCAGTTACATGGAATCTTTCCACCTATATGATTCTTTCATCAAAGTGTGAATCGTCAAACATTTTATTCAATTCACAATTTACTGACTATCTAGGGTGGGACTTGCTGCAAGATCACTGAACAATGTGGTTTAGGGATTTTCCCCTTTTCCCTACTGTTATGCAATCAAAGTGAACACAAAAACATAAAGGAGGACTTGCTCACCAGCAAAAAATATTTTTTTTTGTGACTCAGACTGTTTTCAACTGTTGTGTATTTGAGAACATGGTTCAATATTCTGTGATATGGCAGTTTTGCTAGTAGATTAATTATAATATACCTACACTCACGCACACACACACACACACACACACACACACACACACACACACACACACACACACACACACGCACGCACACTCACACTCACACACATAGAAACATATGAGTGCTTTTAATAAGTGAAACTCCCAAATGCTGATATCTGTTTTGTTGACATACTTTGGTCAACAAAACAGATTTTTGACATGTATGAGAGACCAAAAATCCCTCTGTCTAGAGAATATGTTCATTCCTTGGGGATTGTGCAGTTTCAGAATTAGTACATATAATTAGCAAGGGGTGTGGGGGTACATCCCTCTCACACACAGGAGTGCACAGAGGGTTGTCCCATGACAAAAAACAGTAGATTTATTTTGCATGGTCCAAAGCTATACCTTGGAGCATGCACATTAGGGTGTCGATGTTTTTTTTTCTACCTTTTGCAGTCAATGTTTATAGTGTTGCTGTACTGAAGTTTAACTTCTGTAAATCCACATACATAAAATACACACACATACACACACACACACACACACACACACACACGGGGAGATTTGTGTGTGTGTGTGTGTCTGTGTGTGTGTGTGTGTGTGTGTGTGTGTGTGTGTGTGTGTGTGTGTGTATGTGCATGCACATAAAGATATCATATAAAGGCATAAATAAATTTATGGATATAGATAGATATAGCTATATTATGATGTCATGACTGCTAAACCTAGGGGAAATACTCACACCGCTCCACTGCCAGTAGAGATGCCCTTTATCACATAGTATATGGGAAGCAGGGTTAGGCAGGAAGTTAATGAAATGTAACTGCCTTTGGAACTGTTTTAGATCTACTAATCCTGCTGAGATCAGATTTTTGATCTGTGAGAGAATGCCATCTGGAGTCTCCAGTGAGCAACAAAGGTATTTTAAATGTGTCCCTGTAAGGATACTTTGGAGTTTACCTGAAACCAGAAAGGGTGAAGGTTGTTACACTGCATGCTGCAGAAGCCTTGTGAAGGGGAAAAGTACTTGCTTATGCTGGGTATAGAATAATATTGTTAATGAATACTGATCTGTGTGTGCCTACATACAGAGATTGAAACTAAAAAAATTACCAAATATTTTGATACATTTGGATTATCTGACTATAATGCTGTTGTAAAAAGACTAAACTTTTATCATCTAAAACTTCACAACTAAAAATATATGCTCTTAATCAGTTCTTACTAACTTATTCTACCTCCAGCATTTATATTCGTGAGTTGAATACATTTTATTCAATTTATGAGGAGTAATAAAGGTCCTATAGATAAACTTCCAAGTGAATGTTTTCCAAAACAATAAAGAAAGATGTAGTCAGTTTAGCAGCTTTTTTGGATGAGGATGACGATGAGGATGATAATAAGCTGTTGTCATCATTCAGTTTGTTGCATTAAATTCTAGCATTTGCCATGAGTGTTTTACATGCACATGTGTGTGTCAAACAGATTGTGTAATTTAGAGGAATTCTCTCAGAAATAATAGAATTTAACTTATCTGTGCAGCAGCCTATTTGAACAGCAAACATATTTTTTAAGCTGGATAATTCTCTGTGTTAAGTTCCACATTTTCGTTCACTGACTATGATACAACACTATAACTATCTTTCATCTGTATTAGTGCAGGTGAAAAGACAATTCAAGACCAAACCACAAGGAAAGAGTTTCTACTTTTCAAAGCATACCAAGCATAAATGCTAGTTGTTTTGCCACAGTTCGATACTAGTCAGAGCACATCTGCATTTCTTTTAGAGAGCTCTGCTATGAGAAAAATGTAATATTCTCCCAGCAGTTTTGTTCTACACTGAGGAAGGTATGTGTTCTGTATTTGATATTCTTTCATTTTCTGCTAGCAACATAGTAGCAACACTCTTTTTCAGACAGTACAGGGGAAACTAGAATTGTGGTATAGCAGCTAACCTTGAGATTTTTTTCATCTGTCAGTGTTTTCAGGAATACTTTTATATAAAATACAGTAACCAGGCAGTTTGCTAATGCCCTTTTAAAATGATGCGTGAAATGCTATACTATAAGCACAGTGTCATGGTCGCAAATATTTTGCCTTGGAGTCTACTGCTCACTTAACCTCAATGAACCAGTTTATTCGGTTCGTATTACCTGTTAAAACTAACCTCACTGTTATTGTCATGAGAAAAAATATTTGGCATTAATGTCAAACTCAGTTGTTGTCATTAATTGTACTTCCCAATAAGAAAGTAATGACTGTGAAGCAAAACCTTGCCAGTACTGGAGGTCCTCATTAAGGAATATTATTAGCTACAAGTTTTCACTTCTCTGCCATCACTAATGCTGCAACTAACTGATTCCTTAGTTTGATGCCAGGCAGAAATGTTTTGTTTTGATTAAATTTTCTTTTTATTAAATAATGCAGTAATTTTCTGTGAACATGCAGACCTGTCCAGATGCTTGAGATAGCATTCTCCCCTGTAATTCTGAGATCCATAAATAAAACAAAAGCAGAATCTTGAATATTGACAACTGAAGCTCTACTTTAAAGTTCATTTTTGTATGGAGGGTAAGCACCCACTATGTATATATTCTAACTCCAGTATTTCCATATATTAGAGAAAAGGGAATCAATGTTCTGAGGTACAACCATCTCAGACTTAGTGTATGCAAGATGCCTGTTTTTGCTCATTGACTCACTATTCTGGAATGTGCACTTACAGGTCTTGGGGATTTAAAACAGTTACCTTAGGTAAATTGGTTTGGTTGTCATGATTATAACCCAATGGCCTTTTATAAAGCTTGGTCGCTGCAACATTACGTTAATATTTTAAACACAGTCTATAATGCAGTTCCTGAACCTTTCTGAATAGCTCAGGTTTACCAACTATATATATATATATATATATATATATATATATATATATATATATATATTGTAAGGAATTACTGTACCTTTTCAAGTAAGGAATTGTATCTGTCTCTTCAAGTTGTTTCAGATAGCTTGTTTAAAAGGTGCAAAGCATAGCGCTGGATTGAATAACTAGTCAGAACAGTGAGGTAGTAAGTGATGCTGCAATCTCCCTTGAGCAACAGACGTGACACTTAGAATTATTTGAACAACATGCTAAGGTTTTGTAACTTTGATGGATACAAACTTGTAAAATCTGAACTATTTTCTACTATTGTCACCAGATCTCTCACGATGATGACTGGCCTTTTCATCTGAAAGCATAATTTACATCC
The DNA here is from genome assembly GCF_019279795.1 of Protopterus annectens. Taxonomy (NCBI): domain Eukaryota; kingdom Metazoa; phylum Chordata; order Ceratodontiformes; family Protopteridae; genus Protopterus; species Protopterus annectens. The sequence continues at coordinate 288,197,321 of NC_056751.1, read as the reverse complement.
TTTCTGCCACATCTCAACACATTTAATATACTAACTTTAAAGATGAGGTCATTGCTACTGCACATTTTCTTAGACCATCTTGGAGAATTTTGCATCAAAGTAATTATGTTACTCACTTTGCAGTCATCAATATATTTGGTTATCCAGATCCTGTTTTCTGCTTTTGTATCTGAGAATATTCCAAAAAGAAGTGGACCAGTACAGAGCCTTGTGAGACACTGTGGGGAAACCCCCATTAGGATAGAGAGGTATATGAAAAAACCCACATATTCTATATCTAACATGAGTAAGTCTCCATTTTGACTGTCTATGATTTTACATAGAATATCGATCAAGCTGATGGGTCTAAAATTGTTCTTATCTGATGTAGCTCCTTCACCTTTATGAATTCTCTTGGTTCTGTACACGAAACAATTGGTGCTGTCATTTGGTCCATTAGTACCTGAGTTTAAATATTGCTTGTGACAGAGATGTTCGCGTCTGTAGTTATAGAACGGCTATATCCTTTGTTTCTATTGCACTCTAACATGATTTGTTTAATGCAAAGTTTTCACATTTTTTCTGTAACTTCTTTCACTATGTCAGATGCCTGTGTAATCAATTATCTGTTAATTGACAACATATCGTCTACACAGTTTTTCCCTTTCAAGTTTTCTGATGCAATTAAATACACCTTACTTTTGCTTTAAATATTTGAAATAAAGCCTATTTCATACTTACTACTAGAAGATTTGATAACAAAGCCAAGTAGTTTCAAGACTTTCTAGAACTGTGTTCACAACATACTATAACTTCTAAAAGCTAAGCAGTACTCTGTTTTTATTGTGTATTTTATTAATCATGTGATTCTAAAGACATCAATGTTTCTTTTCATGAGAAATGATGGCATATCTATCTAAACTAATGAATGAGCTGTGGCTATTTTAAAATGCAAAAATAAATGATACAGATATGGAAAATGTAAATATCTTCAGTTCCAGCATTATATATCAGTCCTATAGAAATCTGTTGGGTATGGCAGAAACTTTCAGTCACTTGAACATAATTATTACATTCCAAGATGGCAACATGTTTCACAGGAAAATATGTATTAAAAAAAAAAAAACAAGAGGCATATGGTGAAAGATATCAGAAAGGTGCCTCATGTAAAATGAAGAAGTGCATTTTGGCAAAGATGTTAACGTGTACATTAAGCAGACATCAGGAGGAGATCATAAAATATATACTAGGATACTTTGTAAGTACACAAAAAAGATCTAAAGCAGTTCTAGTTAGGAGGTAGCTGGAAAAAGGATAATAGTTAAAAAGGAATGGCAGCTTAATCATTAGGCCAGGAAGTTGTCAGATTAGGACCTTATCTGTCAGCATACATCTGTATGTTCAGTGGTATTTCTATTATAATTTATTATGCCAAAACAATATTTCTTTAGAGCAACACATCCTATATTTTGTACTTTGAATGGTTCATATTGTTGCCTTAGGATGGCCACAGGGAGGCAGCAGTTAGCGTTGTCGCCTCACAGCAAGATGTTCTCCGGTTCGATCCTTAGCTGGGATGCCTTTTGTGCAGAGTCTGCATGTCCTCCCTCTGGTCATGTGGGTTTCCTCCGGGTGCTCCGGTTTCCTCCCCATCCGAAAGACATGCTGCAGGTGGATTGGACACTCTAAATTGGCCCTAGGCCTGAGTGCGTGTATGTGTGTGCCTTCCATGGAAGGTTGGGCGCCGGGCTGGCAACTCGGCACTGTAAAACTCTACTGCCAATCATTAGCGGACAGGTGATCTGCTGTGGTGCCCCCTAACTGAGAAAAGCCAAAAGAAGAAGAAGTGATGATACAGATAAATAAGTATCATAAAAACCTACATTTCAGTTTGTTGTACGTGTATTAATGCCATCTTATCCAGTTTGAAGTGTATTATGGTAAGGGATCCTGAGTAATGAACATCACAACTCAAAGGCCTAATAGATAAACAGCATTTTACATTCAGTACTGATATTGCATAAGTTGGAAAACTAAAAACATGATTTTTGACTTTTATCAGGTATGTCAAATGTCTAGTCGACAATAGACTAGCTATGTTTATTACCAAATCACAAGTATAAGATAAATGTAGTGGAAATTTTGCAAATCAACAATGATTAATCTAAAATCTAATACCCCAAAGTAATAACAGAACTTTTATGGAAAGGAAATGTCAGCTGTGATCATAGTTCAGATCTCTAAGATTTATATATGGTTCAGCAACTTAAAAGCTGGATAAACATTCATAGGAAGTAAAATAAATAAATAAAGCATTGACATATTGATAAATATTAAAGCTTATCCCTGGGGACTCTCTTTAAATTCACTATTATTAAGTTTCATAAAGGAAAAGTGCATTATTTGTACATTGTCCGGGAGATAACCATCACATATCTGTCACAACATATTTATTCTTAAATATCATTTAGTAAGGCAACTTATTTTAGACAGTTCCCTTAATTTATTATAGTCTGGCTACAAGCAATAACTAAAATAAAAATGCATTAAAATGGTAATAAAATATCATGTTATTAATGTTAACTGAGTTTCATAAGCAACTCTTTATTGCCCTTGCATTCATTTTATTTATTTCTAGTAGTTAACAGGGTAATTTTCTTGTCTACAATCTGGTAGACTAAATTATTTAGTACTAACCATCTAAAAGACAGACTGTGTTCATTTCAGGTATTAACATGGGAAAAGGAAGGCATAACATGAGTATGCCATGTGAACTAGTAATTATTGTTATTATAAAGCTGAAGACAACCATGAAAACTCTAAATGGTTTATTACATGTTTAATGAAATAGATAAAAACAGACCAATTTCCAAAAACTTCAATGAAACTAATTATTGTAGGGAAAGCTCCTCTTAGTAAAACTACTGAATTTTTTTTGTCCTTAGGGTAATTCTTTGATTTGCAGCAAAAAATAATTTAATTTGGACTGGAATGTTTTGCATATAAATAATAAAATGCCTATCAACCATTTATTGTTTCAGTGTCAGAACTGAAAGGGTCCACCATTTTATCATATATTGTTCTTATTCCATTTCTTATCTACTTCACTATAACCTGATCATAGAAACTGGGCTTTGTAGATAATCTATATGCACAGAAAAGTCAGAAGCATTTAGGTACACCAGCACAAAAGCAGCTACCTTGGGGATGTTTTATAATAAGAAATGTAATAGCTTTTTAACTTTTTAAAGATCTTGAATTATGGATTATTATCATGTCCTCTTGCATCATGCTGAGAGACAGATGAAAAGTCACAAAAAACAGTGTATTTAAAGGAGTCACATTAACTTTGTTGAACGTTGTAGAAATTTGTTCCAGTACACATGATTCAGTGCACTTATTATTGACTGTGGTACATGTTGAAATGCAGAAGATCTACTGCTCTAGGCTAGTGTACATGTTTTGGACACTAATGCTTAAAGCTTCAGATATATTGAAAGTTTTAAGCATTAGGAGGTGAGTGTGTGGGGGAGTTTTTCCTGATTAGGGTTAGAGTAAAAGCTAGGTAAGAGCATAGATTTAGTATTATGTGTGTGAGTTATGTGACTGAGTGTGGTAGTGTTAAACAAATAATTTTTCTGAGGGAAGGTGTAGTGTTACAAGTAGGACCACTGTTAGGTTTAGAGTCAGCTGGCATTAGCAGGGTGGCGCAAAAGAGAAAAGTGTAGCTGAGTTTTATGTGTGAGTGTGTGTGGGGGGGGGTAACTGTAAATCAAGAACATAAAGTATTAAAATATCAGTTTTACTGACAAAGGTACACAGTTAAGGGACAGACCAAATCCTAATCCTGAACTTATTTCCTTTAAAAGTGAAAAATACATCCAGACTGTTGACTACTGAGTTTTTATTTCCTTCAATAATACAAGTGACTTCTTGAAAGCAGCAAAATTAACCTCCTCACAAGAGCTAGGTAGAACAAGTGTTCATATATGATGGTACATTTACACTTTACCTGGTATACATCTGGGGACATTTCTTATTATCTTAAAAATTATAATTATGAACCATAAGCATTATTTAGCCACACAGAAATGTCAGCATATGTTTAAAATATGAAACTTGAATATCAGTACAGAATTTTATAAATGTAAATTGCATCTTTTCCTGAAAGAACATTTCCAAGAGATACCATGTTGGTGACACCAGAGTAGGCTCAAAAAACACTGACAGGAATATACTGATTCTTGGCTGGCTTGGAATGCTTGGGCATCCAACAGGATGAGCTGGAATTCCTGGCTAGAAGAAGAAGTCTGATCTGCACTGCTTAAGTGTAAGACTAGTGCAGTATAAATGCAAAGTGAATTAACAACATGCACTTCAGAATGCATTAACTTTTTACATTCAATAACAGCCAGAAATATATATACACAGTAAAGGTTATTCCTTTCATTATTTGTCTCACTCTCAAAATGCTTACTAAACGAAATTTTAGGAAGATAAGAAATGAAAAGAAAAGAAAAACAACCTTAGCATCACAATCAGTCACACTTGCCAATAAGCTATAAACATATAAAACACTTAAACTACAACGTTAATCAAAAGGGTTTACTTACTGATTGTTTTTCCAAGGGGGCACCATGGAACTTATAAAGGGCTACAGACTAGAATGAAACTTGGATGGGGAAAATGTGTTATACATCATAAAAGTTTATTCTTCCCCTGGCTAATATCAGCCAGTGTTGCCTGAGCTGGAGAAAAAGATTTAAATCTACCCAGAAAACATGCATCCATCCTCACAGTCATGTAGTTCCCATACTGCTTTGTCTCATTCATTCCCCACTGGGCCAAAGAGAGTCATCCATCTACTTATGAGTGCATTCAACCAGATACTAAATAAACACACACACACACACACACACACACACACACACACACACACACACACACACACACACACACACACATATGCATATACAGACCCACACACATCCATTTAAAAACCTTGCTCTGGAGTACTAATTAAACTTGGGTAGCTACTTTATTAGTTTCATGGAATTTTTTTTATTTAAGAACCACACTAGTCAAGCAACATTATAAGTCTGTTGATGAGCCTTTAGTTCCCATAGGCATGCAACACAACAAAATGCCTCAGATATATATTTTCGGGGTTCTAGTTAATTTTATTAAATTACATGATATCAAATTTGGAATAGCTGAAGAAACAATAGTAATGCACTAAATGTACAAGCCACAAGTGAAACTGCTCTAGAATTTGTTACCTGTGAATGCCATAAATCCTGGCAATGTTTGTTACACAAGTGTATTAACAATTTAATTTATTAAATTTAATTACACAAGTAGCACAGTGGGTAACATTGCTGCCACACAACAACTGGCAATCCGGATCAGTTCATTATTTCAGTTCTTCAGTGCAGGCCCTTCAGTACAGCATCAGCATGTCATATATCCATTCAGAATTTTACCAAGTGTTCTCGATTTCACCTACATCCCAAAGATATGTAGTATATGAATTAACAGTACTCCAGATTATCCATGTGTCTGAGTATGTGTGTAATATATTGCGATGGACGAGCAACCCTTCTGGAATCAGTTTCTCAGCACCTTGTCCACTGAGTACTGGGATAGACAGTGGCTCCCACATAAAAATGAAATGGATAATATGAGTAACTGTAATATGCATGAATGATTTACCCATTTCAGACATTGCTGGTTCAGCAGAAGCTCTGGCAATACTTACAAGGAAAATAAGTTACTAGTAAAAAATATTGTTAGCCCTTCTGCATGATCTAGGATTCTAAATCTGACAGACGTAATGATTAGCTTACGGTAGTAAATCCTTTTCTTTATGTATATGGTGTTTTGAATATTTTCTGTAAACCAGTTGTTGACTGTTTACTTATTTTTGTAAATTATAATCTGTAGAACATGTGGAAATTTTCTCCCCGGGCCACCGCTGAAAAAGGGCTACTTAGCTCAGTCAGATAAACCCAGTCAACAAACGTAAAATAAATAAATAAATATCCTTACTCTTAAAGAGGAAACACAAGAGTCACAGTATTATTGAATTCAGCACGCTTTGCAAAATTAGATTCAACAATTTCTTCATGTGTAAAACATGTTAGAATTATTTTCTTAACTATTATTTATTTTGTGACAGGGCAAGGTAGAAACATTAAAATAGTTGTAGTCCTGCTGACTGTTTACTTATTTTTGTAAATTATAATCTGTAGAACATGTGGAAATTTTCTCCCCGGGCCACCGCTGAAAAAGGGCTACTTAGCTCAGTCAGATAAACCCAGTCAACAAACATAAAATAAATAAATAAATAAATATCCTTACTCTTAAAGAGGAAACGCAAGAGTCACAGTATTATTGAATTCAACACGCTTTGCAAAATTAGATTCAACAATTTCTCCATGTGTAAAACATGTTAGAATTATTTTCTTAACTATTATTTATTTTGTGACAGGGCAAGGTAGAAACATTAAAATAGTTGTAGTCCTGTTGGCTGTCAAAACATATAAGGCCCAAAGCAATGCACATTTATTCACTTCAAGAGATACATGTTCATCATTTCCACTATGTCAAGAAACGTATAGCTGATGAATGCTTTTAATCATGGACCTATAAAGATTCAGATACTGCACAAATTGTGATGCTGCAGGGTAAGGTCCTATTTTGTAAATCATGCTAGTTATCAGGCATTAACAAACTACTCTAAATAATATTTTGAGTCATAGTTATTTCCAGGTTATTCATGTTGGTATCTTTCTATTGTCCTGCTTGCTAATAAATAGAAGCTTCTAATATTTTGTTTTCTAGCGAGTTTCATTCAAAAAGGTTGCACTACCTCATGAGATGCTTGCCCTTTCTTCTTTTCTGCAGTTTCTATATTTATCCTTGATTCCTGTTCCTACAGTCTTTATCTTTTATCTTTCTCCAGAGGTACTGTTTTGTTCTGTCCATTCAGCTTTAAAGTGACACAGTTTATTCTGTGCCAAATATCTCCCTAGCACAAGAGCAAGGCCTAAAATTCCAGGTCCTGAATGTCTGCAAAGTAAATCAGAAATAAAAAAGTTAGTTTTGAAACTTGTTCTTATGCCATTAGAGCAAATTTTGTGGGGAGATTTATCGCCACTCTCAGTATTGTTTCAGAAACATTTAAGAGTTTACATTCAGTTGCAGTTCTCTACTGAAACTCTTTCAACAATTTTTCACTTTTTCAGTAGCTGTAAATACAATTTACATCATTTTACAGTAATACCCCCCTTCCTTTCTCTTACTACCTCTCTTTTATCAATTACATTATTCATAGCAGAAATAGCTAGGTTTGTCATATGGAACTGCAACTGAGTGGAGACTAATACTCTAGATGTTTTACAAAAGACTTCAAAGTTTTACATTGTGGCTTACATAACTTTCATAGGTAGATATTAAGCAATCACTCAGCAGACAATTACACGCTTAGCCCAATAGCCAGTCAGTGACCAATAGTGAGAATCAAATCTTGTGCCTCATGTCTGTGAGGTAAACACCTTAACCATTATACCAACATACAAAGCCATTTTTAATATGATCCAGTTCCAGTTTGAAGCCATTATTTTTGAAGCAGCTGCATCATTTGAGAGATACTCTTTTATTGTTTTTGTGTTAAAATGTTATGTTCATGTAAGAAATATTTAAAAATCATATAAATAAGCTCATGTATAGATGTTTTTAACCTGCTATTATAAGTGTACATCATGTGTAATTTAAATGTAAAGCTTTTCTCCCTGAGCCTGTGCTAAAAATAGGTTTTGCCCAGTCAGACTTTTCCCAGTCAACAAAGACAAATAAATATTTTTTTCTTAAACAGGTAGGAGGTATTTTGACTCCTTGCATCACTTGAAGATTGTTCCAGATAGCAGGAGCCATTTCAGAAAATGCTCTTTCACCTACAGATGTTTTAAAATATGCTCTGATTAGTACTAAGGATGATTCTAAATCCTACCTGAGATCATAGATTTGTCGCCTAATGAGTAATTTAGTTTTTAAAGCATTTGTGTATTAATAAATAGTGTTGTTCTACTGTTTGCTGGCAACCAGTTAAAACATTCCAGTAGTTGGTAGTGATGGGTGTAATTATCACCCAGCAAAACAAATTTGCAGATTTTATTTACTGATGTCTATGCCTTTTGTGTATTTACTCATCCTGAAACAAAAGGCATTGTCTGATAACAACTGACATCTGACTATTACCTATAACTGGTCTATGGATAAATCATTATCCTATGCACAAATAGTATACCTATTGTAGTGTGCAAATTGAAGATAGGTTATAACAGTTGTTATAAAAACATGGATCAAGCTTTCTAGAAAAACAAAATATTTTGGACAACTCAATGTCACATAGGTATAGTGTTATTAATTTAGATCTCTTTCTAGGTAGATAAAACTATTATAATCTAATTGTAGTTATAGTCATGTTCTTTTATGCTTTGTTTATATGTTGAGATACATAATTTATGTCTACTCATTATTAATATGTATATTTATATTTTTAATAAAATGTACAGGTAATCATTCTGAAGATCTCCAAATATTAACATTAATATGACAACACGTAAATTGAAATTAACCCAGACTACTTCTAATTAAAAAACAGCACTACATAAATATATGCAAAATGGCTGGTTGTAATTTTACAATGATTCCTATTGTATAAAAGTACATTAAACTAATCAAATTATTTCTGATTCTCCTACTGAGTATTACTTTCTAATTTACCTAAAAAAGAAGACTAAAACTAGTTTAGGCAACAACATAGAATTAATGATCAATGTACTTATTATTAAGATGCTAATGATCTCTTCATCATGAGCTATTATTTTTAATTTAAAATGTTCTGAAAATGGTAGACAAGTGTTTTTTTTTTTGTTTTGTTTTTTAGTTTCTTATAACTACTTTCTTGTTATCTCCACAAAGCACTAAAGAAACAGGCACTACTCTTTACTAACAAAATAGATGATTGTAAAGTTTTAAAATACCATGAAGCTTAATGTTTCAGATACACCTGTCCATAAATAATGGGTGAATGACTGAAATATATTCCAGAATTCAGAGAAAAATAAACACTCAAAGAATACATGATCCTGCCAGTTTGAACTTGGTAACTGTACCTACAATACACATTTATTTCTACAATATTCCATTTTTTCAGATGTTTAGAAAACACAGTGCAGAAATATAAAAAAAATATATAAAAGGGAAAAATCTTCCTTTGACACTGAATCTAATATTAATTTTTCATATTTTTCTATGTCTTTTATATTTGAACATGAACTTCCAAATGGAGTCCAAAACTGTTCCTTGTTTTGGTATTAATATCTTATAGCAGTCTGATAAATAGTATTTGGATGTGATCTTATTAGCAATGTTAAGCATATATAATCCAAAACGTATACATATTTTTGTGTCATTTTAAGGGAATATTCAGTAATTTTGTAACTTATCATTATAAATCCGTATTGTATATTATTATATGTGTGGGGTGACTAAGAGAACATATGTCACTAGGATAAAACAGTATTTCAGAAATAGATATAAAAGAGTCAGCCCTCTGTCAATACATTTTATGGAAGAATATAAAAGGTCTCTATTACTGAGCAAGTTTATTGGAGTACCAGATATGGGGGAACAATGAAAACATTTTTTACAAAACAAAGAGATACTTTTTATATTGAATTTTAATACAATAGTATCAGTTGTCCTTCCTCATGAATGTAATTGGGAAAAAATAAATGTAATCATTTATGATTAATTGTTTTAAACATATCAATTAATGACATAATTTCCTTTATATATACATATATATGCATATACATATATATAGAGAAAGAGAAAGAGAGAGCGAGAGAGGGAGCATGCTTTGTCTTGTGCTTTTCCTTCCTGAAAGGTCTAAGCTGAGGCACTAGGGGAATCAAACTGTTTATGTGGGGAAGTCACTGTTAGTTGTACTTATTTTCTTTATGTTGGTGTTTGCAGAGAGATAAAGCAGATGTTTTAATTATATGTTATGTTTTGAGTAATGACAGCATTTTGATTAAATTTAATCTTTCTTCAAAGGTGAAAAACATTTTAATCCATTTCAGTATTATGTTATTAAAACACTGGATAATGTTATCATAATCTATTTGTATAATGTGATTTATGTTATGTATTACTGTTATGTTTAAATATTCCAGGTGTTTACAATTCTTGTTATAATTAAAGTTATGATTAGATTAGAGCCAACATTAAGTTACTATTTCATTAAAGTTGAGAGTAGGTAGTTATGTAAATTTTCTTAGTGTAGTCTCTACATCTATTATTGATTGCCAGTGTCAATAAAATATTATCAGTAAATTCTAGGATTTTTTTTGTTTCATTTTTATCATCTTTATCTAAACCCATAATATTATTATTTTATTTAAGTGAATTTGCCCAATGTGTTATGATAGTTGGAAATAGAAACAGTGATAAAGGACATCCCACTTCAATTTCTTTTATAAATTTGCTGTAAAGATAAAAATGCTCCTATTTAACATATGCTCTAGAACCAGAAAACACATTCTTATTAGTTTTATATATTCTACAAACAATTGCAAAAAAGTCATGCATATCACCATGCTGTGTACCATAAAACATCAAGCTTTAAATATATATAAACACATAAAGGTATATAAAAACAAACAACATAGCTAACATGGCATAAAACTGAGATTAGCACTTTCAGGAAATATCCCTTCATCAGATCTATCCACTCATATCCATTCTTGCATTAAAAAGATCAATCATCCAATCAAAATCAGTGAAGGAGCCTACACTCCTTCAGCATTGGCTTGATTGGTATCATACCATTCAAACCTAGGGGGTGTGGCCACCTGTAAGTCTGCTATCCAATAATATTTAATCACCTCAGTTCTGTTCACCAGATCTCCGCATCGCATATCTCCTTTCTGTATCTGTAGCACAATGACGAAAACTCATGGTCCATATAATATTTAATACGGTGGGCTAAAACACAGTAATGACATTACTAAAATTTTGTAATATTATTAAGAACAACTGGAAAAGCCTCTTAACAGATCGCAGCATCAAAGACATCGTAGGTGATACCCTTCCTTTGCTTTCAAGAATAATCTGAATTTAAAAAGGTTACTTTGTAAGGTGGACTATTACTCTTCCAGGATAGGTACATTTCCTTGTGGATGATGTAAAGCCTGTAAGCATATCAGCAATGAGAATTTGTTCAAACTTCCAATCAAAAATAAGATTTATTGTCCCAATCTACATGCAGGCTGCCTAAGAATGTAGTATACCTTGCAAAATGTAAAAAATGTTTATCTTTCTATGTGGGCAAAACAAATAAATTGCTTAAGGATCATATTTTACAACATCAGAGCAATATTAGATTAGATTCTAAACATAATGATTTGGTGAACAGGACTGAGGTGAATGAATCTAATTGGATAGCAGACTTATAGGTGCACAAACCCTCGGGACTTGAATGATATGGTACCAATCAAGCCAATGTTGAAAGGGTGTAGGCTCCTTCACTGATTGTGATTGGATGATTGATCTTTTTAATGGGAGAATGGATATGAATGTATAGATCTGATGAAGGGATATTTCCTGAAAGCACTAATCTCAGTTTTATACCATGCTGTCTGTCTTATTTTTTTTTATATACATTATATTAAAAACTTGATGTTTTATGGTACACATTGTGGTGATCTGCATGTCTTTTTTCACAATTATTTGTTCCTTGTACCACAAAGAATCTTTGGTCTTCTCCATCCTAGTTTTTACCATTAGTTTTATATATTCTGGGAAGCTAAAATCAATTAATACTTTAAATAAACATTGCCAATGTAGAGAGACAAAAGCATCATAAATATTTAGTCTTACTATTTTTAAATATTTCTTTTTCTATCCAGCACAATCAGTTAATGTTAGTGTTCTTATAATACTATATTATTTTTGTCTGCTGACTATAAATGCTCATGGGGTCTCCTCTACTATCACTGATAAAAAATTAAGTGTATCCATAACATAATTTGTAGTCTATGTGGATCTTAATCTTGTTTGTAAAATAGACATTAACATGTATTTTCATGAAGAGAGAATTATATTTTCTAGCTGTACGTTTTAGAAACATTTTGTATAATTTGAAAAATATTTTGAGGCATTATTGAATATAATTCTGCAATCATTTTTAGATATCCCATTAGCTTTGTTCTTTTTAATTTTGATTTATGTCTGTAACATTTATTATTTGTTTTCCTTTTAATAATTTCTTGATAGTATTATTTTAGATAGGTTTAATATTAGCCTTATTTGATATTTTAATGTCGTCATCATTTGCATCTTCATACTAGTTCCTAAAATATAAAGAACAACTTTCTTTATCAGAAAATTAATGGAAAAACAAAATGTGAGCAACACAGCTGAGTAAAAATAAAAATAAACACTTAATATCCGCAACATTTTTAAACGTTATTTTTAATCTAAGATGTTTTGATAGTGATTCAAATGGTACTGAATAATATTTGATGTTTAAATCAATTTAATTTGATGATGTTTAGATGTCTATTTAAATGTCTTCTGTTCTTTATTGTTCAGTGAGCAGGTTCTATCATTTGATTAGTTGCAGGTGGTTTAAATGGCTCGATTGTATCTCCTATACTTTGTCTGAAGAAGCGATTATGGAATCATTAAAGCACTTACGTTTTTTTAAATTTTGTGGATATTAAAAGTGTTTATTCTTATTTTTACTCAGTCGTGTTAATCACTCAACTTTTGTTTTTACATTAGCTTGCTTTGTAAGGTACTGAAGATCTTTGTTCAGTAGTGTACCTGCTGTTTCCTTGGTTTATATCAGAAACGTATTACCTTTTAGATCCCATAAATTAGAAGTCCTATAGTACTCATATAATGTTATAATACCTTTAGTGCAAGAGAATGATGACAGTTTAATTTTTTAATGATACTAATAAGTTAAGATTAATATTTGTTGATATTTTGGTTTAGAACATTGACCATATCCATATATATATTGATTTACATTTCTGTACTGACTTAGTCAAATTAAGATTATTCTATATATCATTTACTTAATTACTACATTCTTTGATTTTATATCAATGCCTATATATCGAAAATATCTTGCCATATGTGTATGATTTTGGGTCCCTCTTAACATAGTCTCTGGGTTTCAATAATAATCATTTAGGCATTGCACTATGCGTACACAATGTAAACATTTTAACGTTATGAGAAGCAGCATTAATCAGTATGCTTGCTGTTCATTATGCCTATACATTTGAAAGCACTTTTCATGGCTAGCAACAGTGTCTGTGGCCATGGAAAGGTGCTTGCAAGCATGAGCACAAAATGTAAACAAAATGTCTTGCATTATGCAATGCTCAGATATGAGCACTCACTGTAGCCCAGACATATTAAGAGCAAGTACAGGGAAAGAATACAAAATGAGGGGAAGTGCAATGGGAGAATTGGTACAGTAAACTGTATTATAATGAATAATTAATAGTGAAGAGGGAATGTTTGAAGTGCACTCATATCCCACAGGTAAATGTGACAAAAATGTATAAGAAGCATTACTGGCATAAATCCTGCAATATTGACATAATAATAATTAATGTCAATGACAATCCATAGTTATGCATTTAAATAAAAATGGACATGCTAACAAAGGATATGCTAGGAACAAAAAGCTGTAGTGCAACACCATCCCCCACTCTGGAATTATAGATAAACTCACTAAACTAGGTATAAATCCCTATGTCACAAGATGGGTTGCCAACTGGCTCACTGACAGAACTCACACTATGAAAGTAGCAGACTCCAAATCCGACTTCAGACCAGTGACAAGTGGAGTACCACAGGGTTCAGTCCTGGGTCCTCTCCTGTCTGGTATCGACTTTTCTGAAGTACAGGCTAACACAGAAGGTCTTTGGCTAATGAAGTTTGCAGATGACTGCAAACTAGGAGCCATAATCGAAACTCCTAATGGTGTGGACATCTTACAAAAGGGCCTCACAGAGACAGATGCCTGGTGTCAAAGTCATGGCCTCAAGCTCAATGCCAAAAAGTGCACTGTCATCCCCTTTTTGATAAAAACTCTGTACCCATGAGCTACCACATAGGTGGTAGTCTACTTAACACCAAAAGTGTGATAAGAGACCTTGGGACACGGATGCACAGTAGTCTCTCATTTGATAATCACATTGCCACAGTAGTCAGGAAATCCTTCTATGTGGCACACCTCATCACAAAAGGTTTCTCATCCAGGAAAAAAGAGGTCATTGTTCCCCTCTACTCATCACTCATTAGACCCATTATAGAGTACAACTCCCCTTTTGGTATATACCTCACAAGAAATCTACAACAACTGGAAAGGAAATACCTCACAAAGAGGATTACCTGCCTGAAACAGATGCCCTTCTCAAAAAACTCAAGCTTTAGTCCATTGCACACTGCCTACTCAGAGGCAATCTCTGCCTAACATACAAAGCTATGTCAAACCCAGAGCTGTTGAACATGCTCCACTTAAAGAAATCCCAATCCCTCCGAGCTACACACTCTAGGGACCTAAACCTTGTCATTACAATAAACAGAACATGCTGGTGGGATAGATTCCTGTCCCAGAGACTTCCCATACTCAGGAACAAACTACCTATCTATATCAAACAAAGCTCCTCATTAGCTCTCTTCAAGAAAAATCTTGATGACTAGATGGGAAATAGGAAATTCACCCTGGGGATCACCTCTGTGGCTCTGCTCAACAGGGGCACAGGAAAATAATTTTCTTGGGTGGTGAAAGTGAGGGTACCTTTTTGGCTAGGCTTATATAGGCCCTAGGACCGATAGCCTAGTACCTACCTATGAACCTATAAATGTGATATACATGTTAATTAAATGCTGACTTGAGATAACAGCAAGGGCAGAAGATACTTTATGGGATGAATGTGCAGAATGCAGTTATTTCATATGAAATATATATACAGGGAATTTAAGTAAGCAAGCTGACAGCACTGCTCCATTATCCAGCTCAGCATGTATACACAAGAACAAAAAGACCTTACAGTTGTAATGTCATGAAAATCAGAAACGGACATGTTTTTGCAAATAAATTACAGTGGCACCAATAGGAAAGAAGCTAATCAGCTATGAGCATTTAACAGACAAACAAGTGTTGTAAAGTTATGTACATGTCAAATGCTGACCTAATAACAAACAATGTACATAAGTGACAAATGACAAAGCAGAGTGGATGACATGTCAGGAGTCCAGTTTAGCCATTGTTGATTTGCAAACATCTGACATAATAATACTGGGCATACTCATATGGAATTACAGGCAACAGTAACATAACAGCAATTCAACAGCATCAACACAATAGAAAGTGTTGTAACAGAGGACCAATCACAGTTTCTGATGGTCTGGCAGCATACCATACAGTACTTTGGAACAGGCTACCCATCTATGTCAAGCAAAGCTCTTCATTAGCACTCTTCAAGAAAAATCTTGATGAGTGGATGGGAAATAGGAAACACACCCTGGGGATCACTTCTGTGTCTCTGCTCGACAGTGGCACAGGAAAATAACTTTCTTGGGTGGGGTAAGCCAGGGAACCTTGTTGTCTAGGGTTACGTAGGCCCTTGGGCCGATAGCCTAGTACCTACCTATGAACCTATTTATGGAATCACCCATTTTCCATTAAGCTGTATAGTGCGATGAAAACAATTGCAGTATTACAGATGTATCTAGAAGAAGATATGCAATGCAGAGCATAATTGTCTTGTGACTAGGTAATGCATAGAAGCAATAACTCTCATAAGTAAAATTTGTAACATATAATTTTTGAACACGTACCAGAACAGATGTCAGAGATGCATAACAATCATGTATGCCACAGAAATACGTATATGAGTCATGTAATAAAGAACATCCTTGAAGGACTTAGAGCACTTTCCTATCATATAAGATGTAAGGATAACGTAGCTGATAGGAAAATGTCTGAAAAAGGTGGCCCTTTGACTGTGCCATAAATATTATTTGTGTGTAAGCCTCTGTTGTCTGACAGACAGATGTTATCAGATTCAAACCCCTGCCAATTATACCTGGCACTCTACAGACCTCTGTATTGATTGCATGTCCCACATCAGATAGCAATGGAGGCTGTCATAAATACCTGAATTGAATGTGTGCATTAAGACAGGAGGTATGAATATAATATGAACAATCAGATTTATTCACAGTGTTGGAAAGGAGCTACACATGTCACTGTCTACCTAGCATTCAGCATTACAATAGGACAATTTCTTTTAAAAAGAAGCTGTTTCCATCATATAGGACACACGCTGCCCCTGAATTAAACCACAGTCTATCTGTGTAGGTATGCTATAGAAGCCAGTACTCAATGCATATGTCATAGTAGTACTCACAGCACTACATGCCCCAATTAAACATTTCACTGCCATGCAGTCACAACCTGTGATGATATATCTTTGTCTGACATAAAAATGGATATGAATAACTATATACAATGGTGTTTATGTAATGTCAATATGTAATGTCAATATATTCATATAATATTGCCCCTGTTAGGAATTGAACAGCATGCCAAGTGACTGACTAATGACTTCTGGATGAACTGCAAGCAACACAATGGAAGTCTTAACAGTATTATGATAATCCACCTATGCTAACTAGGGATGGTGGAGGATTCTCAACAGTGTAAATGTACACATTATAACTGTGGTGGATGCCATTCATGCATTACAATATAAGGCACAACAATGCTAATAGGCACTGAATGTGGATGATGAACTCATGAGGATTTAACAACAGACAAACATGATACTTTACAACATGAATGCATGACATATGTCATTATGTGAAGGCATTACATTATGTTATTGTTGCAAGGGATATGTGTGCCTGCGATTGCTGTAGTAAATCAATAACAGACAGCATGTCACCTCATTCCCTTATGGCAGAGAATAATGCTCCCTACATATCTAATGTAAGGAAAAAGTAATCACGTGCCATCACTACTCTAAATAAAAACATTGCTATGTGGCAAATTGTCATAGCTTTTAGTAAGATGGATCAACATTGATATGTGTACAAAGCAAATATGCTTGACATCAGTGTTATTGACATGTACAGTCACAATAACACTGAAACAACATAGACTGAGCTGTAATGGATGGATCTGAAATAACCACCCAAAATCATATGCTAAACATCAGATCCTGAATTGCAAGTGCCACTCGACCATGTTGAGGTACAACTGAGACAGTGCACAGTTAAATGGATGACATCACCATTATTCATTCACTGGATGTTTATGCTAAAAAGTGTTTGAAGTGCACAATAACACTGTAGAGCTACACATCATATATATCTTTGAAGAATAGTATACACAGTATGAGGGTGAAAAGCGCACTCACAGCTGACCTCAAACATCCTATATGTAGTTACACAATGTACAAAGCACACTATCAAAGTCACAGAACACAGGAGAATTCGTTCTCCAAATGTGACATATTGCAGGTATGTTAGCAGTATGTAATTGGTATATGGGCAAATAGTTATTGTCCCTTTGGATGCTAGAATTTGCTAGTGTCACAGAGTGCCACAGTAAGTCATTCTCATAATTAGACGTGTACATAAAGGTGGTTGTGATGTGGCCAATGGTATCTGACAGTAATCATTATCAAACTAATGAACAAGTGATGGAATTGAACCACCTACCTATATAGTTGCGCTATCTATACAGCACATTATCAGCAGCCAGAGCCACAGGAGAATGATGAGTAAAACTGAGACAAACAGCATATATGAAAGGATGCCTTCAACAGTGTATTACTAAGGAGATGTCTTTGGTAACATTAGTTTTACGGCCATCAGGGGTTGTAAACGTTGCCACTGCAAATGGGTGTAAAACAATCATGGCATCATTGGCAGTCACACTTAAAGAATTTAAGCACTGCTGTATTTCAACATCCTATCTAGTTGCACATTCTAGACAATAGTGTAAGACATGCAAGCAATACCTGAGACGTCTGGCATGTAAATAGGAGCAGTTCTCTCGCAAAGGAATGACCTCATCACTGTACTGAACCCAGGGTATAAGCAGACAATATAATGTTGCAATCATGTGCTCTTACTGATGTCACAGAAAACACCTATTTGAACAATGGAAGCATTCCTCCTCCATCCTACTTAAATGTTTATTTGTTTATTTATTTGTCATTTGTTTACCTGGGTGGTCTGACTGGGTGTACAGAACCTGTTTTCAGCAGAGGCCCAGGGAGAAAAGCTCCACATATAGTACAATACAAATCCAAAAAGAAGCTTATTGAGGCACAACACGACAATAAGAAGCTGACCGTTTATTGAGAAGGAAATAAAAACTGTCAAAAAATAAAAGAAGTTCAATAATGAGATAGAAGAGGTATTTAAAGGGAATTGATTTTGTGTTGTTTGAACAGTCTGATGAAGCATTCAGTTGAGATGTGAAATCGCTTACTGAAACGTTTCTTTTATTTTTTGACAGTTTTTATTTTCTTCTTAATAAACGATCAGCTTCTTATTGTCGTGTTGTGCCTCAATAAGCTTCTTTTTGGATTTGGTTTTCGTGCTGCATTTGAGGCACTTTACCCTTGGTTGTTGATTTTTTATGTGTGACAATACAAATACAGTATAATCCAATACAATAAAGATTACATTACAAATATACAAAAAATAAGTTGAAAGAACAAACTGCTACAAGATGTTGTAATATATTACTACACATATAAACAGTTCTATACAGTTAAAACATTACAGACGATAATAGTCACTCTCATCATACATGATGTAGAAATAGCAGCCAGAAAGTTAGTGATGCAGACATGTAGTGAGAGAGAGTTAAGAAGAATAGAAGCAATACAGCCTGAGCAGTAGCTTAAGGATATGGTATAGAAGCAGACAAGGAGTTAGAAGAGCTTTAGGATCTTGCAGTCTGTGAGGGATTGAAATGTGAGAGAGGAGGAAGACCTGTTAACTAGGCAGGCTTTATGCAGGAGCAGAGCCATGTATTTTTGAGATGATTTTTTAAAGAGGCTTTGAAATGGGTTAGGCCAGGAATAAACGGCTAGAGGTAGTGAATTCCAATGTATAGAGACAGAGTATGAATACAGAGAATGACCAGGTTTTTTGTAGGTTTTGAGATAGCTAAGAGATTTTTGTCTTCTGATCGTTGTGATTGATTTGATGTACAAGGTGTGACTAGATTGGCTAGTGCAGGGCAGGCAGTAGGCTTGAAAATATGGTTGTGCAAGGTGGATAGCTGAATAAAGGCAAGTTGGTTGGGTAGTTCAAGCCAGTTTAATTCTAGGAGTGGTTTACAGTGGTGTGTGTGATATTTAGAGTTTGTGGCAAAGTTTGCTGCTTTATTGTAGCACTGTTCCAACTTGCTTAGGGTAGAATTTTGTAAGTTAATTAAGATAAGGGTACCATAAAGAAGAGAGGGAAGTAAAAATGTTTTTGCAAGGGTAGTTTTGGTTGTTGCAGTAAAAAAAATTTTTGTTTCTATATAAGAGTTCCAGATTTGATGAGTTTTCTTTATATTTTGCTGTATATGGGGGTCAAATGAAAGTTTATTGTCAATGATAACACCTAGAAGTTTGGTTTCCTGCACCATTTCTATGGCAGTGTTGTCAGATGTAAGGATGTTGAAATAATCAGTAACAGGGGAGGTGTTTTTGGGATGAAAGAGTACTAGTTTTGTCTTCTTTGGATTAAGAAAGAGTTGGGCATTTCTTAGCCAGGATTCAACTGCTGTAAAGGACTGCTGAGCTTTTGAGAGTAGTTCTGGTAGTGATTGAGCAGTGCAGATTATGGTGGAATCATCAGCATATTGAATGAGGGTCCCAGGGTGAGAGGCAATGTGAAGGTTGCTTGTGAAAATGTTTAAGAGTAGGGGTCCTAGGATAGAGCCTTGGGGGACTCCAGTAGGGTGGTGGAGAAAGGGTGAGAGTTTGTTGGACCATTTCACTGCTTGTTTATGATCATTGAGATAGCTCTGAAACCATTTTACTGTGTCATGTGAGAAGCCTAAGTTAGACAGTGTGTTCAAAAGTAAGGGGTGAGACACTGTGTCAAAGGCCTTGGAGAGATCAAGGAATACTGAGGCTGTATAGCATATTGCATCTCTGGCCTTGTTCACGGTGTCTGTAAAAGATAATAGGGCTGTAGCTGTGCTGTGGCTAGGTTGGAAGCCATGTTGGGTTTTGGTTAAAAGATTGTATATTACTGGTATAGGGTGTGATGTTGAGTGTAGAGGGATATAGAAGTGCTATCCCTCCCCCCCTTTTTTTAGATCTATCTCTTCTGGTTATTGCAAAGTTTGTCAGTATTATTTCTGAGTCTTTTACATTGGAATGTAGCCATGTTTCAGTAAGGGCTAGTATAGCAGGTTTATTTTGATCAATCCACACATGCAGTGGGGCTATTTTATTACATATACTTGTAAGGTTCAGCGTAAGTATGTTTAAATATTTGGGGTTACTCTTGTGGTTAGGATTAGATGGTGGACCAGGGTTAGGATGTATGTCTCCACATTTGAGTAGATAGGTAATGAGGAATGCATACCATGGGAAGTGTTTTTTATTCCTAGGTGAGAGTACTGGAGTCAAGTGTGGCTTCATATGAGGTGAGGAGGCCAGTTTGTGGCTTGAATAGATGGGAGGGTATAGGGGAAAAGCTGAGAGGAGATATGTGAGAGTGTTGTTTATTGAGGAGAGGGTTAGAGGAGGTTGTTGATGTGTATTGGTGTATGAGGGTATGTGAAGATATAGCTGTAGTGAGAGTGAGAATTACAAGTAAAGAGGCTAGGCAGGTTAGGAGGAGCATGTCAACTGTGATACTGGGTTTAAAAATAGTAAAAGTGGTGTTTGTGTGTTTGAATGTAGTATCAGGTGTAAATAAAGATTGTTATCATGTGATATGTGTGCAGCTGAAGGTAAGGTGGGAATGTTTTGACTTCAGAGTGGGCTTTGATAATGTGGTTAGGTGTTTTACCATGCAGTTTGTGATAAGGATGGGTGGGGTTGATGTGACTGGTAAGTGGTATAATTATGGTGCAATGCTAGTTTGTGTGTATAGTAGAAGAAAAGGTGGTAAGCCTGGAGTTAATTTAAAATAGTTTGAGGTGGTGATTGTATTGTGATGGTAAAGTACAGGAAGATGCAAACAATTATAGCAGTGGGCATGAGAATTCAAGGTGATGGAAGTAAGGGAGAACAGATACGTTTGGCTAAATAAAAGAAAGTTTTGCATGAAATGTGCGTGTGGACAAGGTTGGGTTGTATGTAACTGGATCATAGGAATGAGGGGGAGTGGTTTGCGTAGGATAAGAGTAGAGGTGCTGGGGAGGGTGGTATATGGGAGAAGGACAAGGGAGCAGAGTGAACGAAGTGGGAAGAACCCCCCAGATGGTTTACCACCATAAACAATCAGTGAGGTAGGATGTTCATGGATACAAAAAACAAGTTGTCTGAACTCTAAATACTTGTCTCGAGTCACAGCATCTAACTTTATAGTTATGGGCTTTTCAATGTCTTTCCAGGGATATATTACACTGATAAGAGTGAAATATGCTGAAGTGTTAATGTAGCTTCACCTTCAACAGTAAAAGGCCTATGAGTGTTTGTGAGTGAGTGGGGGTGGGAATATCCTTCCAGCAGATTCAACACTACAAAACAATGCACACTAGACTTAACAAATTAAGTTATTTGCATATTGACTTACATAGATTTAACTTTATCTGTTGCTTGCGTACGTTTTGCCAACTGCAGGTGAAATTCAGCTGTGCAAGTTCTTTAGGTAGTGTGATATGATAAGCCTGACTACTGCTGCTGCTGCTGCAGAAGGTACATGTGCTTGTTTCACTGGGAGGGAGAGAGAGAGAGAGAAAAAGTTAAGGATTTCTTGATGTTTGAACTAGTTAGGTACAGTACTATTTGTCTATATTCATCCACCTTAATTAATGTTTAGCAAACAAGAGTAGTGCACTATATTTCACAGTTGTGCATTTCAGCTTTCTAACCTATAAACAGGACAATAACCATCCGGATATTTGTAGGTATGCAAGTTTGGGATTACCAAAAACAAAAATGGTGGCTTCCACAGTAAAGAAGGACAGAAAGAAAAAATACACTAAACTAACAAGAGATATGTGTGTATGCATGCAAGTGTGGGGTTATTGAGATGTAGGTTTACAGATGTTAGAGGGATAGGAGGCAAGCCTATCCATTAGTCCCCACTCTTTGCTACACAACATACAATCTGTAAATCTGATATTTAAGCACTTAGAAAATGTAGCCAGATAGAGTGTGTAACATATAAAAATTAAAAAAAAGAAGCAACTCTAGAGAATGACAAAACTCTTCACAAACAGAAACTGTCATATACTAACAATCACCAACATTATCCAGTAACTGTGCTGTTCATACAAACATAAAATCAGGTATTACAATAGAAGCCTTCAGTAGAAGTGAGAAGAAACATATATACATAACATAAACATCTGTACTGCAGATTAGCAGGGAGAAAGAAAAGAAAAAAAAAGAAAACACTTAGCCAGACGGCAACAGACTGTAGACGTACTTGATGTAACTGCAGTACAAACAACAACAAGAAAAATTGTGATGGTTTCACTGAATCCTACTGTAAAACACCCAGCCAGTAGAAACTTGCTAATTCAATTGTTACACATTAATAGCAGAATGATAAATGTTGATGCTATTACCGCAACCTAGAGTAAAACGTCAGTAGACATGTGCTGATATATCTACTACACATTAACAGCAAAGACACAACACTAAGCCACAATTAAACACAGTGAAATCTTAGTTATATATTTCTAGTACATGTTTGAACCAAAATGAAATAAATCATAATGATTAAGAAAATACAAGAATCCAATGTACCTTTTTGTAGAGTGAAAGCAGCTGGATGGAGACACACACTTGGGACATGGGGTAGTGAAGTGACTCTGAAGTTGGAGACACAGTGGCAAATTTAGTGGGAGAACAAGCTGTGATGCAGGGAGGAGCATTCAGTTCCTTGAGTGGAAAGCAGCCCCCCCCCAGATGGTTTACCACCATAAACAGTCAGTGAGGTAGGATGTTCATGGATACAAAAGGCACGTTGTCTGAATTCTAAATACTTGTCTCGAGTAACTGCATCTAATTTTATACTTATGGGCTTTTCAATGTCTTTCCAGGGATATATTACACTGATAAGAGTGAAATATGCTGAAGTGTTAATGTAGCTTCACCTTCAGCAGTAAAAGGCCTATGAGTGGGGGTGGGGATATCCTTCCGGTGGATTCAACACTACAAAACAATGCACACTAGACTTAAATTAAGTTATTTGCATATTGCCTTACATAGATTTAACTTTATCTGTTGCTTGTGTATGTTTTGCCAACTGTAGGTGAAATTCAGCTGTGCAAGTTCTTTAGGTAGTGTGATATGATAAGTCTGACTACTGCTGCTGCTGCAGAAGGTATATGTGCTTGTTTCACTTTTTGAAGAGTGAAAGCAGCTGAATGGAGACACACACTTGGGACATGGGGTAGTGAAGTGACTCTCACACTCACTCTCAGTGACTGTTTGCATCACTTTCCCTCTAAAAAAAATATGTGGATATTTTTTTCAACCCATGACACTCTTATTGGAAACATTAATTAACACATTTGTGGGCAGAGTTTGTTTGTGTCTTTCGGCTTTTCCCGGTTAGGGGTCGCTACAGCAGAACTCCGGTCTGCTAATGATTGGCAGTAGAGTTTTACATGCTGGCTTGCCGGGCCTAACGCACAACCTTCAACGAAGGAACGCCTGTTCACGCATGTCGCCACACAGAAGATGCTCTAACTGAGAATCGAACGGGCAACGTCTAACTGTGAGGCGACAACGCTACCGCAGCACCACCACCACAGTATACATTTGTGGACAGAGTATTTCCTAAAAAAAAAGTAATGTTTTCTTTAAATAATGTGTAGAAAATTGTACTCATTAGAGTACAAACAGTATTCATGGCTCCACCCTTGTGTTGCAAAGCAGTTGTAAATATGAAAGGTGGGCTTAGGGGATGGAGGACTCATCTATAAGATTAAAATATTTATCCAGAGTAGAGATTGATTTAACACATGCTCACCTAACTTAAACACCCTCACATAAACACACACATATAAGTCTTCCATGTTGGACATTGAACCCCCTATCTAGCTACACAATATAAACAGCACTGTATTAGTTGCAAGTGGCACAGGAGAAGTCTGACTCTTGAGGGGAGAATGTGCACTTTTGTTAGGATGACCTCATCAGTGTGTCTCATACAGAATGTTTCTGCAAAAATTGGGATAAGGGGCTGTGAGAACAGTTTAATGCATTCTTCTCAGGGGAAGTGGATAGAGCACCAGGTTTTAGACAGAGTCTTATACACACATCCAAGTCTTCCATGCTGGGCATTGAAACTCCCACTTAGCTATTTACACAATCTAGAGAACACTGTATGAGTTGCAAGAACCACAGGAGAAGAATGACACTACCAATGTGAAATTGGACATTTGAATATTTGTAAAATCCAGTGTTTGAAAGAAATGGTACTGTGCATCACAGATTGGGCAAGAAATGCATACATGTCCACAGGACAATATAACATCTCTATGATTGTCACATGTAATGAAATACCTCTCTACTAAAATGTAGATATTGTCCTTACTATACACTGTATTACTGTGAAGGACATTGAAAAGTTGCAGATAATGGGATGACATTGACATTGACTGTTGTACACCAGTGGATTATTAAACAAACATTCTTGTGAATTCTTGTCTGCATGACTGCACAGCAAGACAAACATGCAAGTTGTACATAGGACAGTGTATTGCACAATGACACTGATGGATTCTGTGAGAACACATTAACTACAGAGTCATACAGTGCAAGTATAAGCACTGTAGAGCAGACGCATACTTCAAATGAATGAATTAAATTACTCAAAATCATTCTGAAATCAAGATCAGCTGTTAACCAAAGTAATACAAGCTACAAATATCATGTAACACAAAACTATAGTTATTTGATTTCTTCTTTTTATTCTACTCTTTGAGCGTAGAGCTGCTAAGCTGAATTGTGATGTTGATGACAAAGTGTTGGAGCATGCATAATCATATCTTGAAGAGTTGAGCTTACAATGGTAATTAGCAGTACTCTGTGTTGCTCTGTGCCAACTTTCATGCAAACATCTGCACAAGACAAGCTTCACAATAGGTATCAGGCACATGAATATAGCAGCAGGACAATGATGTGTTAATTAAAGCTGTAACCAACATTTACATCCACAAGAATCAGTAACACATCCTGAAATATATTTTCATCCATATGTATTCAAACATTTACAGCATGTCATAAAAAACATTTATAACTAAGTATTATCTCACCACACCACATAGAAAGTCATAGTTATGATAGTTACTATTTGAAAGCAGATTTCAGCAAACACGAATGCATGCATTCATCTTCATTACCCTATTGACAACTGTATTCCATACATTCAAATCTTCATGTTGTTCAAAATTACATTAAACTGACAAAACATAGCTTAGCACAGTGGCACAAAGTGAGAGAGTAATGCAGATGAAGTCAATCACATCCCAAGATATTGCCATAAGCTGTGTATTTCCATTAAGCCTTAGTTGTATTTGTTGCCTGGTGCCAGACATTGCACAAATGCATAGGTGGAAGAATAATGATACAGAAGGGAGGCAGTATACTGTCAGGGTGACATGGAGTTAGGGACAAAGTATATTACGATAGAAGAAGGATAATAGTGACTCACAACAATCTGTAGGTAACTGGTGCACATAACCTATTGTACACTTAAATAATGGTTGGATTAGAACCCCTGAAATTATTCAGAAATCTTTCTACATGTGAGCATTAACGCATCCCACCAGTAGGGATTACTGCTTCACAGCATTAAAATAACACTATTGAAGCACACTGACAACTTAATGAAGCAGAGAACGAGATACACACAACTGCAGAGAGGAATAGCAACAATATGTTTGTGGGACATGCAGGAACATATGTATGATGTTTTAGTCTTACTTATTAAATCATCATTAATCTGTCATGCACTGTACAATAAATCACTTGCTACAGGTACAAATAAAGATTAGACACTGCAATAAATATGAATACCTTACCAAGATAAGTTAGACTTAATAATAACTTTGGGGCTGCAATGTTTCTGAAAATGATATTTCACTGCACTATTCTAAAGTTATGTTAAGGAAATATTTTATATGGAGAGAAATACAGATGTTTGCAGCTAAATATATGACAGGAATATGAAATGTCATAGATTCATAGATTCATAGATTAGTACTAGGCTAACTGCCCTTGCGAGCCATTTTAAGCCTAGCCAATTATCACTTGTGAGACTCGAACCCTGCACCTTGTGTCTGTAAGGCAAACACCTTATCCATTAGGCCACCCTCCCAACCCCATGAATTCATAAATTGACATACTGGGGGTAATTCTCTCAACACGACACATAAGAACTCCTACTTTAATACATCAAGCAACTTAAGTACTGTTACATTAACTGTTCCACAGGACTGCCTTTATTTAGTCTATGTTTACTCTGTATTCCCATAACACAGCAGAATTAACCACATTAGCAAAAGTAACCAGACCACTGCAGATTAAACTGAAATCTTCAGCTTTTTCAATAAGTTAAACAACATTCACTGTCACTCAACACTGTTGTTCTATGCAAAACTCTGCTGGGCCATTTCTGGCTATGTCTATTATGTGTGAATGTATTTTTGAACAGATTAAACATGTGAAAAGGGAATGGCTAGGACAGTGATGAAAATGGGGTTGGCAAGCAGAGGGTAAAATAAAGGAGGAAGAATATAGGAATTTGCAGGAAGGTTGTGGGTGTGCATCATAGTTAGCCACTTCTTCACAATGTAAATGTATAATTGTGCACACAATTTAATGACTTTGCAGAATCACCACACCAGCGATGGGTGACATGTTGTTTAGTGAACTGGACAAATCACGTGTGACAAGATGACACATGGGTGAAGTTGAGAGCTATGTATGGGGCATATATATTTTTTTGTGAGACAGGTACTCTTTTTTTTTTTTTTTTTTTTTTTTTTTTTTTTTTTGGGAAAGAGAGGAATGTTGAAAAAGGTGCTTAAGAATTAGAGGGTAATGTTGGTATGGTAGGTTAGGAAGCATCCACAGACACATAGGACATACAAGACAGATAGGGATGGTGATGGAGACAAAAGGTTGGAAGACACCATGATTGGGGTTAGGTAGAGGACATTGGAAGTGCACTCACATCCAGCCAGAGAACAGTGAGAATCCAGTCCTCACTCTCAGAACTGACATCACTGTCTTCTGCAGCAGCTCCTTGGGTCAGTGCCAGATGTGGCATCATCTTTACAATGTGATGCAGGACCTTTTCACCTGGTGATGCTTGCACCAAAACCCCTCTACTTTATAGCCTCCTCCAGCATGGTCAGCTCCTGCCAGGTGAGAAAATTTCCACCTCCACTACTACTGCTCCTGGAGGGTATTGCTACAACAGCAGCCAGGATAGAGCTGCCTGACAAACTTAGAGGAGGTAGGGAAGGGGTTATGGAGGCAAAACTGACAGGTTGTGAACCTGAAGTGCTGGTTGTTTGTACTGCCATCTGTTGAGGTATGGCAGGCCTAGACACAGTGGTTGGTGTACCTCTCTGTGCTGTTCATCATTCATTTTTCAGCAGCATGTTATGCAAATAGCAGATTAATACATTATAATTCTCCACAATATAAATGGTATTTATGTGTCATTAAATAAACAAATCTCACTGCTATGATACAAGAAACAGCAACCTTTACTTCCCCGGCAATGGATTGGAATTATGCATTCTAATGTAATAATTATAATTGCCATAATGTATTTTCATGACATAATGTTATTAATATTCTATAAATACTCAGTCATCAATAAAATGAATTGCTGCTTCTGGGTACTGAACCCACACACAGTAAAGCTGGTGTTCTAATTGCCTAATGCAAGCAGCACAAGTTATTGGGGAAGGTCTGCATGTTTGAAATGAAGGTTGAAGTATGCCTACTCAAGATGGCAGTGCTTGAGGGAATGAAAATAACATTATGGTTTGCATTTTTACATGACTCATACTTCATGCCTCACTGAGGTGAGTTAATCTCTCCTGGTGCACCTCACAGTTTGCAGCTATTTCCTCTATAGTTATAGAGCACAAAAAGAAAAGGAATCCATATAAAAGCATAATGAGTAACTATGTTGGCTGGCTAGATAATTAGACAGTTTATGGATCAATACACTTACATAACTGGGGGGGGGGGTTGTTCCCAGTTGTAAATTCAGCCTTCCATCAGCTTCGGAGGTCCTGCTTGTGCTTCCTAAGGTTACTATAGTGGTGACAACATTTTTTCCTATTGCATGGAATGCCTGCTGCACTGGAGACAGCATTGGCTAAGCTATTCCAAGCCTCAGCCTTATATGGAGACCCAATATAATCCCCCTGCAGCAGCCTACAGCTGTAGTGCTTCACAAGGAGTGCCACAAATATCCTAGACTCCTCAACACTACACCTTTGCGCCCTAAATTGAGCACCATTCTCTCCCTCACCAGCCTTGTCTGCAAAAATCAAGCTAACAAAATATGTTTGAACTGGCACTCAGTTCAGATCTCTCTTATTATTGCTACTGTGCAAAGATGCACAGCCAAATACATTTGTGCAACTGAAAGCAGATGGACTCCTTGACAGACACAATGACACTACTTACATCACATAGCAATAAAGGTGTGAAACATGGCATTGAGTTTTTCCGTGTGTGATACTCAACCCATTAGCTCAGGTTCCAATGTTCACAATGGAATGCTTAATGCCATGGCTTTTAAGAGTCACAGTTTGGAAGGTGAAAGATTGCTCATTGTTCATACAAGCACATACAATTCACATTTACATAATTTCAAATGACTTATCTGTCTGTCAGTTTTAGTCAACACTGACCATACTTGAGTTTCCCACAGCAACACATTCATACAACAAATGCGTGTCAAGAACTATACAAATATGACTATGTCATTGTTCATGTTGGTGTGAATGACCTGAGATGTACCTCCCTGGACTACATGAAAAGAGACATGGAAGAGCACTCTGATCACGTAGCCCAGGCTGGTATGACCCTGACCCTGAGTAGCATCCTGCTCTCACTAAGAATGATACCGCAGTATAAAGAAAAAATGATCAATTTCAACAACTGGCTAAGCTTCTGGTGTCATTCAAAGGGGATCCAGTGTCTGTCAGCCTGGGACGACATGCTCAACAAGCCTTGCACCTGTCACCCCTAGGCTTTTGACTACTGGGCAAGGCTCTTGCTGCCCCCATAGTGCCTTTTTTAGGCAAGGTTCAAAATTCAAACCCACCTCTGTAAACAGCACAATTAACAAAAAACAGGGTTATGCTACTCAACGCCAGGAGTTAAATCTCAAAATGCACGTGCTCGAATCACTCTTCAGTTTGGAGAACGTCGACGTCTGTGCAGTAACTGAAATCTGGTTCGAGGCTCCAGAGAGCACCCCAGCACTACCGGGCTACAAATCATACCACACGTTTCGGCCACAGAACACGGACCGAAACACAAAAGGAGGGGGTGTATCCATATTCATCAAGGATACCTACACCTCCCAGGTTAGTGGCACAGCAGGATACCTATGAGATCATCCATGTGCAACTAACATCAGGCAAATCTGCAATGCAAATTGTGGCCTGCTACAGATCACCCTCCATGACCCAGGACCACCACTCAACCTTTCTGGAGACACTGGAAAACATGAAGGTCCTATCAAACACCCTGATATTGGGCAATTTCAATTACCCTACCATTCACTAGGAAAACTACTTGAGTACAAATTCCCAGGCCCAGCGCTTCCTGGAATTCATCAACTCAAACACCCTGGATAAGCTGGTAAACTCTCCTACCAGAGGTGAAAACATATTGGACCTGATCAGTGGCCTGATGAAGATTCGTTGAAAGCGCTAGCCCTGTGTTCTAATTATTTTAATAAACGTGGTTTCTACTGGACGCTTGGATTTATTTTTACATGCTGGCTGCGTGCTTTTTCTACAAGCTATTGCCCAGTGGATGAGTAGGTTCGAATGAACACTCTATGGTGATTTTGACTCTTTTTTACTGGAATAAGAGTTCGCAAAGTAAAGCGGTTTGTGTTACAGCTTCATTTCTTTTTGTGGAACATTTGGTTACCTTTTGTGACTGACTTGAATTGAACACAGCAAGTATACTTCCCACTATTTAAGCCTGTTTTTTTTGTTGTAATCACTCTGGATGTCCACACCCCACCACCACCCCCAACTAAGAAAAACACAGTAAAAAACTTTTCTAAAGCAAACTTCACCTTACTTAAGACAGAGATGGTAAGTTTCACAGCCCCCACGCTAAAGGATAACGCTGCCCAAAATGCAGAAACCTTTACAAATGCACTCTATGAGCACCTACCAGGATGCATGCATTGTGCCATCCCTAGCAAAACCAGGACTCACTCCTCTAAGAGAAGGAAACCAGTTTGGTGGACCCCTGCCATAAACAGGCTATACAATAGATCAAAAACTAACAAAATGAGGCTCGCCACAGCACGAAATAAAGCAAAATGAATAATTTATTAACTGCAGTAACAAAAGTAAGCGCTTTCACATTTCCCAATGCTTCATCAGACTTTTACAACTGCTAACAACTCAACATACATTTAAATAATATCATAGTACATCTGCTAATTAATCAATTGATCACATCATTACAAACCCATTCTCATTTAAAAGCAACAGTCACACAATAACAACATTTCTTATAAAACTTCTAAAATACATAAACCATTATTAAATACACTGACATAAAAAACTATATGAAAAACTTTCAATCCTAATGAGCATGTGTTCATCTTCTCTATTTATTGCATAAACATGCTCTCTAACTCGTTCCTTAAGACTCCTATTGGTTTTTCCTATATAGAAACATGGGCATGTCTGGCAGACAGCTATGTATATTAAATTCCTTGACTTGCAATCAGCATAAAAATTAAATTTATACCTATAATCTGTATCTGGTTGTATAAAATAATCAATCCCTGACATACACGTACAATGATTACACCCTCTACAAGGTAGCGTACCTTGTCTATTTGATTTAGTGAGTGTCTTCTTATTACTATCCTGTATTTTTATATGAAAAAATAGGTCTCAGACCTACTATCTCAACTATTCTCTCATCTGTAGTTAGTATCCCCCAATTCTTTTTGATTATTTCTCTAATTCCCATATTCCTATTCGAATAAGGAATTACTATTCTATTCTCAATCTTTCGTTGATCCTTATTAATATTCCCACTGTTGTTTCCATTCTTATATAAATATGGTTTTCCTTTTCCTTTCCTTATTGAATCATTCATTTGATAAACAACTTCGACTTCTTGTTTACTGTACCCTCTTGATGTCAAATTTTTTGCTAACATCTCTTGTTTCATGTTGTAACTTTCATCACTAATGGTGAGGAGTGACATTCTCAAGGTCTGGCCTTTTACTATATTATGATATACGTGCTGAGGATGCATACTATTTTGATGTAAAATGTTATTCTTCCAGCATGGCTTCCTATATATCTCAGAATGTATCTCTCCATTACTCTTCAGTAGCTGAACATCTAAGAATTCCATTTTCTCATAAGAATGCTTCTGTTCAAATCTTAGGAAATCTGTTGTGCCATTAATATATTCAATAAATTCATTCAATTCTGTTTCTGTGCCTTCCCATGCTAAAAACACATCATCTACAAAGTGTTTCTAGAATTGTATGTGTTTACTGAATATAGTGTTTGACAAAATATAAGTGCTTTCCCAATATGCCAATACAAGGTTGGCATAAGAGTTAGCACATGGGGTGCCCATGGCAACCCCTTTTTTCTGTAAATAATAAACATTCTCATATAAAAACACGTTGTTATCTAGTACTAAATCAAGTAAAGCTAAAATCTTAATAATAGAATTCCTAGATACCTCTTTTTCAATCAAAAATAATCTCAAAAATTCCATCCCTGTACTGTTTGGAATTGATGTGAATACAGAAACCACATCTAAGGTGACTAATAAATCATCACATGCCCTTTCACTAAGTAAAACATATTCACCATAACTTTCCAAAAAATCTTGTGTATCTCTCAATATAGAGCTAGTGTTATTTACAAATGGTCGAAGTTGCTTTTCAATGAATATTGAGGCTGGCTCCATGATCCAACCACCACCCGAGACTATAGGCCTCATAGGTGGGTTAATAAGGGTTTTATGCAACTTAGGAAGTCCCCTTAGGGTGGGAATAAGGGGATTTTCAACTAACAAATACTTATACAGATCACCATCAATGGTATGGCATAGAAACATATCATAAAGTTCAGACTGCACATTCTTAATTAATTTGTTCAGCATTACTCCATTTAATACTTGATATATGTCAGCTTCACCCAACATAATCATCATACTGTTTGCATACATTTCGGCATCTAAAACTACAATAGCACCACCTTTATCAGCCTGTCTAATGACTATTGCCTCATTTTCCTGTAACTTTTTAATCGATTGGAACTCATCATAAGTTAAATTATAGAATTCAGACTTATTTTTCGATTTATATAATTCAAAAAAGTCATGCTCGCAGGCTTTTTCAAATGTCTCTAATAAAGGGTGTCCTTGTGGTATAAAAGTAGAAGGTTTACAAAACATATTCCTACTACCTGTAGTTATATTACCAAACATTAGACTTAGACCAGCTTTCCGGGTAAACATTTTTATATCTAGAATAATATCAGTAATATCTGCCGACTTTGAAGGTATAAATGGAAAGGCCGTAATTTAATAAAGACCTTTCATTATCAGTCAAGCAATAATGTGATAAATGTACCACTAAGTCTTTGATATCAGTTTGAGTACCTTTTTCTGGAATTTGTGCCTGTCCTCTGAAATTTTCCTCTTGCCCAAATGCCCATGTGGCGACCAGCTGGCCTCGGTCGTTTGCCGAACAGGTAAAGGAAAAGGGAACAGACTATTGCTGGCCGATATCTCATCTAGTGAGTCTAACTTGCTGTTTGTATTTGCACCAACATTTTTCTTTACTGCACCAGCCATTGATGAATATAGTACTTTCGTAATTTCTCCAGAAGGACCTTCTCCTGTATCTAACTCCACACTACTAACCGGAATAGTGGCTTCATTTGATGTAACTTCCGTGGGCGGAGGTATGTGCGCTGACATCATTGTTGTAGGCGTGGTTGTACGCATGTTGTTTGAATGAACAAAATCAGAATTTAAAGTCCTCTTATTCACTTTGTGAACATTATAATCACTTTGTACAGGGTTCGCACCATTATTCACATAGTCTCTTGGCCAAGAAAAGAATTGCCCTCTTTGGAAATCTCCAAGATCTCGTTCCAGCTTCTTCTTCTTATCCAGTAATTGTTTATTGTCTAATGTGGATAACCGCAACATAATATCTGTAACAAACATTTCCTTTTCGTCCACACTGACCATTTTCTCAAAATCATTTTCCATCATCACGATTTCCTGCATCAGCCCTGATTCAATTTCTTGATACTGCTCTATCAATAGTTTAATATATCCATAGCTGGTCTCTATATTCAGTTTCTGCCATTTAGTTAATAACCCAGGTTACAAAGCTATAGGGGACATGGCCTGAATGAGAAAGTAACTTTAAAACCATTCTTAGCAGCACGTCCCCATGCTCATTAGGATTGAAAGTTTTTAATATAGTTTTTTATATCAGTGTATTTAATAATGGTTTATGTATTTTAGAAGTTTTATAAGAAATGTTGTTATTGTGTGACTGTTGCTTTTAAATGAGAATGGGTTTGTAATGATGTGATCAATTGATTAATTAGCAGATGTATTATGATATTATTTAAATGTATGTTGAGTTGTTAGCAGTTGTAAAAGTCTGATGAAGCGTTGGGAAACGTGAAAGCGCTTACTTTTGTTACTGCAGTTAATAAATTATTCATTTTGCTTTATCTCGTGCTGTGGAGCCTCATTTTGTTAGTTTTTGAGCTACTGCATTGAATCTGAAGAGGCTCCTAACCCAGAAGCTGTTTTGTTTGACATTTTTCGTATACAATAGAAGGAGGAAACTAGTTCAGAAAAAAATCAAATCCCAAGAAGGAAAGACATCCTTGATCAGTATCAGTAAGAAACTAAGGTCCTTCATAAAATCCTCCAAGGCTAACTTCGAAAGAAAAATAGCCAAGGATTTGAAAGATAACCACAAAGCCTTCTTTAGCTATGTCAAGAATCTAAGTGGCAACTCGCAGATATGCTCTGAGCTAGTGCAAAAATAGCACAAAATAGACTGAACCCACTGATATTGCCAACATCCTGGCAGATAGATTCAGTGCAGACTTCACCCCCTCTCACCCCCAAAAAGGCCCACAATAATACCAGAAAAGTGTAGTGTCCCAGAAATCACAGACGCACAGGTGAAAACAGCCCTTTCAAAAGCCAAAAGCACAGCGTCAATGGGGCCAGATGGTGTCCCAGGCTGCGTCTTGCACGAACTACAGAACAAACTAACCCCCCACCTAAACACACTGTTCAACCTCAGCCTCTCCACAGGCTACGTGCCCATAGAATGGTGCACAGCAACGGTTATTCCGCTCCACAAAGGAGGGGCCACAACTGACCCTGGTAACTATCGCCCCATAAGCCTGACTAGCCTGGTCTGCAAGGCTATGGAGCGCATCATCATGGAACTCATTAACAAAGACATTGGGAACCTCCAAACACTTGACCCGACCCAGTTTTGCTTTGTTAAGCGCAGATCATGCCTACTAAACCTGGTTGACTTCTTTGAGACAGTCACCAAGTCCATAGATGAAGGGAAGGTAGTTCACACAGCCCACCTTGACCTCGCCAAGGCTTTTGACACCATTCTCCACTCGAGAATTATAGAAAAACTCACCAGCCTGAACATAAACCCCTATGTCACGAGATGGGTTGCCAACTGGCTTACAGACAGAACTCACACGGTAAGAATAGCGGGCTCCAGGTCCGACTCTAAACCAGTCACAAGTGGTGTCCCACAAGGCTCGGTCCTGGGACCCCTACTGTTTGGCATATACTTCTCAGAAGTACAGGCAAACACAGGAGGACTATGGCTAACCAAGTTTGCCAATGACTACAAACTGGGAGCCATAATTGACTCTCCGGCTGACACCGACATTCTCCAAAAGGGCCTTACTGAGACGAACACCTGGTGTCAAAGTCATGGTCTCAAGCTAAATGACAAAAAATGCATAGTCATCCCATTTGGGAAAAACAAAACACCCATGAATTACCACATAGGTGGCAGCCCTCTTAATACAGAAGAGGTAATAAGAGATCTGGGGACCCAGGTAGATAGTAATCTCTCTTTTGACAATCATATTGCCAAAGTAGTTAGGAAATCCTTCTATGTAGCCCATCTAACTACTAAAGGGTTCACATCTAGAAATAAAGAGGTTATAGTGCCCCTCTACTCGTCACTCATCAGACCCATCATAGAGTACAATGCCCCATTTGGGATGTACCTCACAAGACACTTCCAACAGCTGGAAAGACCACAAAAGTACCTCACCAAGAGGATTACTGGTCTCAAACATATGTCCTATGCAGCCCGACTGGAAAAACTCCAGCTGTACTCAGTGGCATATCACTTACTCAGAGGTGATCTCTGCCTGACTTACAAAGCTATGTCCAACTCAAAATTAATGGACATGCTCCACCTAAAGAAATCCAAGTTACTGCGAGCCACTTGCTCTAGTGAGCTAAACCTCACCACAACAATAAATAGAACATGCTGGAGGGATAGATTCCTGTCACAGAGACTCCCCTTGCTTTGGAACAAAATTCCTAACTACATTAGGCAGAGCCCCTCACTAACACTCTTCAAGAGAAACCTTGACGAGTGGATGGGCAACAGAAAATAGACCCCTGGGATCACTTCATTGGCTCTTCTTGACAGAGGCTCAGTTAATTAATCAATGGGGCAGCGAGAGCTGACACACTCTGGCTAGGCTTATAAATGCCCTTGGGCAGATAGCCTAGCACCTACCTATGAACCTATGATTTTATATATATATATATATATATATATAGAGAGAGAGAGAGAGAGAGAGAGAGAGAGCAATAACTGAATCAGACTGCAGTCATACAGAAATAGTGGAGTTTGCTTTTTTTTTTTTATGAGAACATTTTAATCTGCACTTCTGAAAGGATTGTTCTCTATTTGCATTGTGATACTTAGCAGACTTCTTTCCTTTCCATTTCTCACATACAGGCACTTTTGGATTGCAGAGTGCCAGCCCAACTGCACACGGTAAGCACACATTTGTTTATTGTTAATACTGTGTAAAAGATAGATGCAGGTCTATATGAGAGTAAAGTTTGTGTAGCTTTAGCATCTGCTAAGAAATTATATCTTTACTATTATGAAAATATGTGATCAATTTTATTCCCCATTTTTCTGTTTGTTGAGTTTATTGCTTGTTATCATAGGTTATCCTGAGAGTGGTACTGTGGAAGATCTACCTCTTGATGTCAGAGTATCTGTAGCCTCTGATCATGATAGTTGTGATGAAGAGGCACAGTCTACAGCTGCAGAGGGTCAGTCTGACACTGAGTATGTGACTCCAATATCCTCTGCCCATGTTTTGGATGCAGTCACTATGCCTCAGTTGTAGCCAGGACCATGGAAGTAGCATTGCAACTCATGGCAGAGGTGGTTCTTATGGTTGAGGGTAACCGCGCTGAACTGACTACTGTATCATGCACAGCTCACACCAGTCCATGATACCATTACATAGTGCTAGCACAGTGCTTGATTGTGTTCATGCACACACACACACACACACACACACACACACACACACACACACACACACACACACGCACATTGAAAAAAAATCATTTACTCATACCACTTCACACACATGCAAACTATCTAAACATTACTGTTGGGTGCTATACATCTGTTGTTACTTGTCCTGAACACTGTCTACTCTGGAAGATACAAGTGTTTCTTGCATGCACTCACTCACTTCTTTGGTGTCAGCCTTGCCCTCCTACCTTCCATGTGCAAATGATAATGATTGCCCTTTGCACGTCGTCGTGATTTAGTGGCTAGTTAATGCTAGCTAATTCACAAGATCAGATTTATCAATATGTTTTGCAGAGGAAAAATTATTGATTTCTTGTTCCTACTCATTTGTTAATGATTGCTTTTATAATTGCTTAACCATTACAGCAGTGAAAGCATTAAGTACTTCAGTATGGTTTCTTGGTATAGTTGTGCAAATTAGAGTATAATTAATCTATTCTGTGTTTTATAGATGGTGGTCTATTGAAATACTTGATGCACACTATTTTTTGTAATGAGTAACCCTATATTGCAAAAATCTTACAGAAACAATATTACTGACATAACTGTACACTTCAGACAAATGCTATGCTTGGAGGCATAGACATATTTCCATATGAGAATAATGGTTATATAACTTTTTTCCTTTATGGTTTCCATACTTACCTTGTCATTACTGCAGTTAAAAGTTGTGTCCTTGGGAGCTGTCCCTCTCTGGTGAAATCAGAACACAGCCATTACATGGTTAAGTAAAGATTGTGGGGTCTGAGAAGCACATCAGTTTTCCTATTTGTATGTGTGTGGGATCTTAGGCTTTGACCTAAGTAGTGATTGTGTGTGTGCTATCCTTTGCCTCTTAGCCAGAGCCAGGGCATATTCTGCATGTCTCAGTCTGCCAGCATCACCTGTAGCTGGTGGTTCTCCATCAGAATCCTAATCTGTACATGCTGCAGCTATTGGCCCTGGCTGTTGTCCTTGAAACTGTGGTCATTCCCCTTGCTGTCTTCATTGAAGCTGTTTCCTGAGAATTCTGCTGTGTAACACAGCACAGACTGTAAATATGTCAGCAGTGGTGCCCAGGTCATACTGGAGTGCACCTCCTGATGTGTCTAGACACCGTAACCTTGATTTAAGCAAAACATTAATGCATTCTATGATATTACTACTTTGAACATGGGCCTCATTGTATCCTTGTTCAGTGGGGTTGTGTGGGTTTCTCATGGGCATCATAATCCAGGGCTCCAGTGCATAGCCTGCATCCTCCACTAAATGCCTTTGAGGAATGTCACCCCTAGAAAACCTAGTGTACAGCTCACAAGTGTGCCATATGTGTGAGCAGTGGAAACTGCCTGGATTGCCTGAATAAACATTGTAGATGTTCCCTTGGGCATTACAGACAACCTGACAGTTTAGGCAATGGAAATCTTTTCTGCTGATATGCCTCCTTCCCTGTTCACCAGGTGTTTTTTTTTTTTTATTTCTGTGTCTGTCCAATCTATGGCCCCCAAGACTTCAGGGTGCTCATGCATAGAATTCCTGCATGGATCTTGCTCTCTCATGTGTGGTTCCCTTACATGTAGTAGCACTGCTTTTAAAAACTGATGTAATATTCTACAGGCTGATGCTCATGACATCTGTAATATATCCCTTGCAGGTCTGTGGAAAGTAACAGTAGCTAATATATATATATATATATATATATATATATATATATATATATATATATATATATATATATATATATATATATATATATATATATATATATATATATATATGGGGCCTGAGGTGGAAGCAGCAGAGGTTGCATATTTCCTCCAGTCCTTCTCTGTCCACACTGTATCTCTCAACAATTTCTGTTTCATGCAGTCCATGATAAGTCATACAGGATCTAAACACCATCTTCTTCTAGCCCGCGGAGTGGCAGCAGCAGTAGCAACAGAACCCTGATTAACAGCGTGTTGCACATACAGCATAACTGCAGCAGCAAACACTAAAATGTTTTATTTTCTAAGTTCAATTGTGCCTATAATCCAAAGAGTTTTGGTATACTTGGCAAAAGCCTACTCTGAGTGTACACGATTGCTTTATAGCTTCCTGAATAGCTCCACCATGCTGGTTGGTTAATTAGCATATTGTTCAGCTCTTTATGCTCTCATTGGCATATTTCACTGTTTCCCTTTGTCTGGAAGCTCTTCATGTCATGTAGATGCAATGAATGAATACCAGATAACATGCTATCATGTTTGTGGCTCACGATCGCTAGACGTCACATAGCTGTTAATGAAGCTGACCCACTAGCATGTATTTCATTAGTATCATTAAATGAGATTGCATTTCAGTTTTTTATTAATCAGTTTATTTATTTATTTATTTATTTTATTTGACATTTGTTAACCAGAATAGTCCATCTGAGCAAAAGCCCTTTTTATGGAGGCCCAGGGACAAAAGCACTACAGTACAAGCAAGCAAGAAAATTTACAAAACTTAAGATGAATACAGTGAAAATTTTACAATAAAACAGTTAAGCAAATGCAGATAATGCTCCACAGTACAATATAGCAAGAGGCATTATAACATTGAAGAAAAAACATAGCAATGAAATATACAATAAGATATTTGAATGAATTTACATAATACAGTGGGTTATCTTCTGAGGGTAATTATACAATACAGAGCAGGTAAGTGAGTTATGGTAATAGGGAGGAATAGAGAGGATAGTGATAGACAAAGGGGTGGGTTCATGTGGGATGATTACAGAGGCAAATCCATGTGCTATTAAGGTACCTTTTCAGAGTTTTCTTGAATTTGTGGATGTAAGAAATGTTTCTAAGGTTCATGGGGAGCTTGTTCCATGTAAGAGCAGGGAAGTAACTATAGAGATTCCATCCAATAGATATTTTAGGTTTATGAATTTGTAAGAGACATTGGTCAGAGCTTCTGAATGATCTAGGGGGCTTACAGAGGGAGACAAGTGAGGAAATGCTAGGGCAAAAGGAGGGCTTATTCAAAATAGTATGGATAATGAGAAGTTGGTTATATAAGAGTTGATTAGGAAACTCTAGCCAGCTGAGTGTCTGGAGAGCGTGACAGTAGTGTCATCTTAAAGGCAGACTGGCTGCAAATCTAGCAGCTTTGCTGTAGGTGGTTTTAAGTCTGGAAAGTAGTGAAGACAGTAAGTTTGTTAAAATGTGAGAGCTGTAAAAGAGGTTGGGGAGAAGGTAAGCTTGAGCTAATGACATCCTGGAGTTGGGTGTGAGGAACCTTTTGTTTCTATAGAGCAAACCAAGCTTTTGGTGGGTTTTCTTGATGCAGTTAAGTACATGAAGGTCAAATTTTAGTTGATCATCCACTATTACTCCAAGCAGTTTACTGTGTGATTCAGCTGTGATTGTAGTGTTGAGGGAAGAGATGGTGAATGAGGATTTAAGATGGTAAAAGGATTTTGGGAGGAAGAGAATACATTTTGTCTTTTTAGGGTTTAGTATGAGTTGGTTGTTAGTAAGCCATGTTTCAGTGAGGATGAAAGATGTTTGTGTCAGAGTTAGTGGGTCAGTGGGACTGTCAGTGATAGAAATGATGGAGGAGTCATCTGTGTACTGTATGAGGAAAGACTGAGGACAGGATGTGTGAAGTTGGTTAGTAAAAATGTTAAAAAGGAGGGGGCCTAAAATAGAGCCTTGAGGGACACCTATTTTGATGGGGAGGAAAGGAGAAAGAACAGAGAGCCATTTTACAGATTGCAATCTGTCTGTGAGGTAGCTACTGAACCAGGTGATAGTTGCTGAGGAGAGGTTGAGTTGAGAGAGTTTGGACAGAAGGACTGGGTGAGAGACAGTGTCAAAGGCTTTGGAGAGATCTAAAATTATGCAGGATACTAGTTTATCATTGTCTCTAGATAGGAAGATGGAGTTAAAAAAGGAAATGTGTGCAGTTGTGGTGGAGGTGGAAGCCATGTTGAATAGGGGTAATTAAGTTTTCACGAGTAAGATAAGCTGAGATTTCTTTATAAACACAGTGCTCAAGAATTTTGGAGAGGGGAGAGAGTATGGCAATAGGTCAATAATTAGTTACTGAACTATTCCAAGTTAGTGATATTTGGAGTCCAATTAAGTATTGCTAGTGTATCATAATTAACTGGTAGCTTTAGAATTACAGCACTACTGTCTGACAGAAGGCAATGTATAATCCTGGATGATTAAAATTTGGAACATAGTCCATTATATGTAATTAGCACATCTAGTGTCATATGAATTCCAAAAGCATATGAATAATGATTAAAAATTAACAAATCAGAATCTACAGCAAAGAGAACAGACTCCCAAAAGAATTAATGGTGCACAACAGCAAAATAATCCAGTAGAGAATGTATTGTCTACCAAATTAGAATCTATGATTACTTAATTTTTTTTTTAAATTTACAAAACCTATCAAAGTTTCAGCTGATGCGAATATCCTAGGTGCCATGTTAACACTTTTATTTCATTGTTGTAGAACACAGCTGAAATCATGTCCTAATATTAGATTACTTTTTGTATTATTCAGTAAAATAACTAACTTTTAGTAAATTGGCTCCAAGTCCAGGAATAGAGTATAGGATTGTCAGAATAAAAATATATTTGATATTCTATAATTACCACATAAATATCTCTTTATTGTCATTATATGAAAATATTATATGGTCACCTGTTTTTCATGACATGTATTCTGGATTACTAAATAGGTTGCTAAATTAAAAAAATTGTAACCACTTGCAGTTTAGACATAGGGTGAAGTGGCAATAACATATGCAGTTTATGTAACTTAGCATTATTAATAGTCAAAGTCAAAGCAAAAAAAGGAACATAAAATGCTGAAAAGGATGAAAAATCACAGAAGAAAGGAGTATGGCACTGGTTTCTGCCACTGCCTTTGCATATAAAATGCACATTATTTAGGCTAATGTAAGGGAAAAATCAGAACTGTTACATGCCAGTATATATATATATATATATATATATATATATATATATATATATATATATATATATATATATATCTACTGAATTAAATCTAAACTTCAGAAGACTTACACTAAAAACACCAACTACAAATGGTAGAAAAAAACAAAGATACCCTAATATGCATGTTCTGAGGCAAAACTTCAGAACATGCAAAAGAAATCTATTGTTTTCTGGAGGGGGCATGCATCCCTCACATCCCCTGCTAATCATATATACTAAATATGAGATTGCACAATCCCAGGGAAAAGGGCATATTCCCCAAAACACATGTCAACATTTGAAAGTTTGGGAGTTTCCCTCATTAAAAGCACACACACACACACACACACACACACACACACACACACATATATATATATATATATATATATATATATATATATATATATATATATATGTATATCCGTGTGTGTGTGGATAGATAGATATATCAGGAAAGAAACCACCAGCAACCCAGCAACTTCAGGCAGTACTATCCAATTTAATCTTGAATCCTAACCAACAAACCAGTTTTACTCTTACAACCTTCTTCAGTGTTGAACAATCAATATGAATGAACGATTACATGAAGGCCCTTTTTTATTTGAAACATAAAAAATCATATGATTAGTTTTTACTAATCCTAAATTTAAAAATACACTTACATGTTAAATCATTTTTTTCCAAACAAGAAAATCAGTTTCATCATAATATCTCCCAGCTGCTATTAATCTAATTTTCTAATTTTAAAAAGGAAATTGGTACTAAAAATTATGTACTTAAATTTCAAAAATGATTATTTAACCCAGGTCTGTAAAGAACACCCATATTAATAATCCATGCCTTTTCTTTTCTATCCAGTCTTTGTTGCCAAAAATCACCATTTTATTATTTTTTTAAATAAACTTTGTCAATACCTACAATTAAAAATCTTGTGCCCAGGTGCTTAGTCTTATGTTTAAATAGGGCATTATGTTCCCAGTGGCAACATATGTCAATCATATGCAAGATAATTCTATCCTTAAATTTCCTAGTCATTTGTCCTATGTAAAAGGACCCACATAGAGCAAGATAAACCACTCATTCTGTGCTGCAAGTTATATGTTCTCTAATTTTTAATGCCAAATGTGCATTATGGGTAGTAAATTCCAATCCCTATAGAGCGTGCTTGCATTGTACATAAGTGCTACATGCATAAGACCCAGGGAGAAATAAATTCTCTTCATCACTTTCATTAGATAACTTTGTAAAATTCCCAATATAGTGCCATAGTTTGTTTTACCTTTACAATATCCAAATTGAAAAGTGTGAGAAAAACTGAGGCAAAAGTATTATCCATTAAAAGTATATGCCAATGATTGTTAAATATCTCCCTTGTTTTGAAGGTATTACACCCATAATTCATTGCAAATCTGGGGCAACTATCTCACCTGGGTTCCATTTTACACCTTAAAAGTTGTTCCCTCTGTGAAGTATCTACTTCAGCTTTAACTTCCCTGATGTAAGCCTCTTCATACCCCATCACATATACATCTCAGTCTCATAAACTGCGTTCTAGGAGACATATTCTTCAAATGCCTAGGATGACAACTAAAATTCAAAAGAACTGAATTTTTAGTGAAATGTTTCCTAAATACCTAAACTGAGAGGTGCCCATCTATTTATTTAGTAATCTGTACATCCATGAAGTGGAAGCATCACATTTTAAAGCAAAATTAATCTGGAACTGATTGTGGTTTAAAAATTGCAAAACATACTGTAAATCATATTCCTGACCCAAACAGACCACCCAGCAAATGTCCAAATATCTATACCAATCCATGACCTACTGCAAAAAAAATATTTACTCTGTCATCATGCAAATAAATCATTTCTAAGTATCCCATTAATAAATCAGCATACAAGGGGGAAAAAGCTGCCTCCAGAGCAGTGTCTTTCATCTGCAAATAATAATTCTCATCATATTTAAAAAGATTGTTAGTTAATACAAACACTATAAGCTGGAATATAGATCATTAAATTCAAAAATGCAAACATCTCCCTTCAAACACCAATATTTTAAAGCAGCTAATCCAGCTTCCTGTGGTACAGAGGTATACAAACAGCTTATGTCTAGGTTGCAAAAATATCACTCCCAAATAAAAACTTATCAGTTCCATGAAGGAACCTCTACCTGATACTACAGGTCTCTCAGGGGAGTTTTGATGTTTTTATGAACGTTTGGTAGGATATGAAAAATTGATTGATTAAGTTCTCCACCACCAAATTCTTTCATAATGAATAAGAAATTACCTCTTATACCACCCAATAGGTAAGAAAAGCATCAGTCTCCTGCATAATTGTCATGGTGGGGCTCAGCAAGTAGCTTAAATAGTATTGAATAACCTCCAACTGTCTATTAATTTCACTGTCATTGGCCTTTCAATCAAATGTCACTACTACAATGCCTTTATCAGCCTTAAGAATAACAATTTTATCAAAAACAAAACCAACAAATGCAGAGACTACAGACCTCAAGTAGTTCAAAATGTTTTATATATATATATATATATATATATATATATATATATACACATAT
The DNA here is from genome assembly GCF_019279795.1 of Protopterus annectens. Lineage (NCBI taxonomy): Eukaryota > Metazoa > Chordata > Ceratodontiformes > Protopteridae > Protopterus > Protopterus annectens. The sequence goes on along the minus strand of NC_056751.1, from coordinate 288,152,636 downwards.
ATATATATATATATATATATATATATATAGTTTCACTTCAGAATCACGAACTACTGAAATAGCAAATTTCAGTAGCTCGAGACCAAAGTGTTGAAAATACACTTGCACAAAAGTGCAGAATCCCAAATCCAGAAATGTTCAGTCCTTGGTTGTGAAGGTGCGTATGTGCCGTGGGATTCCCTGTGTTCATGATGTGCGGTGTGATATGTGGATGTAGCTGAAGATTCAGGTAATTGATGTTTTACTAGGGGTTTTGCCTAGGGATTTAAGTGTGTGCGAGTGTGTTTGGAGTTTTGAGGTGTGGGTTAGGATAGGTAAGGTAAGATTGTGAGTGTGCAAGTGTTGAATGTGGTGGTATTTGTAGATATGTGATGTGTGTTTGTGGAAGGGGAGTATAGAATGTGTAGTGGTGGTTTTTGTGTGTTTGTGTTTTTAGTGTGACCTCAGAGTTAGTATATATAAGTAGTGGAGGTGTGGTGGGCAAAGCCCCCCACATGCGTGGTGCAGGGAGGCTTGCCCCCCTATTTATATGCAGGGTCCACGCATGTGTTTGTTTTGTTGTGCTTGTGTGTGTTTTCTTGGTTTGTAGTGTAGGGAGGAAGGTGTATATGTGCTTGTTTGAGTGTGAACTGTGTATGTGGGCAGTCGCAATTTTGAATTTGACACTTTTGGGGTTTCGGGTTTTTCAGTGTTCGACTTTACAGTCTTGAGATACTGAATTTCGATATTTCAGTATTTAAGGATTGTAAAGTGAAACTATATATATATATATATATATATATATATATATATATATATATATATGGGTCTATGACATTTCACCAAAAATCCATTTCACTGAAAATTTCTGACACAGGGTCCAAATCGCCGAAAATACATTTCACCAAAAATAGTACTGACAGTGTATGTGCCCTTTTCCCCACTGTAGTGCGATCTCCAGTTTTTTCCAGTCTTGGGACTTCACCTTATTTCTCATCAGTTTCCTCCTTCTGTTGTAGAGTTTGTTTATGGCAGGGGACCACCGGATTGGCTTCCTTTTTTTTTGAGGACAGCATCTTGGTTCTAGTCAGTATGGCGAGATCCATGCATTTGTGTACGTGTTCGTACAGGGCATTAGTGTATGATTTGGCAGTCATGCAGCTGTTCTCCAATTGCATGGGTGCTGTGAAGTTAGTCACCTCGGTTTTTAGGAACCCAAAGTTAGCTTTGGAGAAGTTTTTCATAGTGGTTACTTTTGCGGGGGGTGGGGGTGGGAGGGATATGGATTTCCAAGGTGATTAGTTTGTGGTCAGATCTAACCAGGGATGCGTTGACTACTGGTACGGAGCAACAGTTGCCCATGTTAGTAATGACCAGGTCAAGGATGTTGCTACCTCTAGTGGGGTAAGAATGAGCTGGTCCAGGGCACTGGAATTAATGAATTCCAGGAAAAGTTGGGCAAGTGTATTGGTACATGAGTAGTTTTCCCAGTTAATGGAGGGGTAGTTGAAGTCACCCAGTATGAGAGTGTTAGGTTGGACCCTAATATTCTCCAGAGTGCTTAGGAACGTGGCGTGTGAGTCTTGGGTCATGGTTGTGGACCTATAGCAGGCTATGACCTAAATCGCTGTCTTGAGTGAAGTTCACAGAGAAAAGGGTCTATGGCAGTTAATACTGACTTCCTCTCTCCAGCAGGAACATGGACTCCACCCCAGGAGTGAATTTGCAGTCACCCATCCATTGATGCAGGCTGCATGTGAAGAGTGTCAGGGAGGGGACTCTGTTTCATATTAATTGGAAGCTTGTTCCAGAGAAGTGGCCATCTCTGGGAGCTGTATCTATCTCTCCAGCATGACCTTTTCATGTCAGAAGCTAGGTTAAGATCCCTGGATCGAGTGACCCTCATGCAGTCTGGTTTATGAATGTGCAGCATTTCCATCAGGGCTGGGTCAGAGACTGCCTTGTAAGCCAGGCACAGGTCACCCCTTAGCAATCTGTAGGAGACAGAATACAGTGACAGGGTTTTCATTCTTACCATGTAAGACTTGTTTTGTGTACCCTGTGATTTCTTGGTGAGAAACCTCTGGGGTCTCTCCAGTTGTTGCAAGTGTCTGGTGAGGTACATGTAAAAGGGATTCTAGTGAAAAGTTGCACATCCTATCATGGTGTTTCTAAAAAAGTGGATGACTGGTGTGACTTGGCTGAGGAGTTGCTTTCAGCCATGGACATCACAAGAATGGGGGAATATTGCAGGTATCATTTTGATGACCCAAATTTCAGAAACATTGATGAACTCCTTACATTCCATCTACAGGTTAAGCAGGAATGCCACAAAATAGTATAACAGGTATTGTTTTTACCTTTTTTTTGTTCTCTTTTATCAGGTTTGGTACTGTTTTTGCTACTGGTAAGTATGTTTGAAGCTCCTGCTAGAATTTTGGCCTACTACTGTCTAGGTCTTCTATGTGAGATAAAGAAGGTAGTGGAGGCACTGTTATGTAATATTCCTACTACATTATATATAAGCTCTGGTATGGAGTAAGGTCACACTACATGGTGACTGCACACTACCTGCTGTGTCCTCAGGTGCACCTGTGCCATACTCTATTTAAGTAACTTAATGTATACAGGGGACACAAACTCGACTGCTGCCTATCATGTGACTAATAGAAAACACTTGTGGGATTGCATCTCCCATTCTAGCCTCTCACCTAACAGTTACCACAGTTTTTTTATATGCCCTTTCTTCATTTAGCATGAGCAGAGCGTGATGCAAAATGTGTCACCTTCAGCAGGAGGCAGAAAACGCTTAGCTAGAGATGGTTAATTCCCCTTATATTCTGATATGTATATAAATTATTCAGTCTAATTCCAGGATGGAGTAAATTGAGACTACCTTCCTAGTTTGTATCCTCAATTCTGGTCCAGATAACAGATTTGTTCTGCAAGCACATCCAGTCATCCACTAAGTCTTGTCTCTGTTCCCCATTTGAGACATCCATGTTTTGAACACAAAATGATAAGTTGGCTATGATGAGACACCAGATCCCAAGCCTCTCTATCGAGTAAATGAAAGCATGCTACCAAAACGTGTTGAACTTGGTACTCAGTACTCAGGCCTGCTGCTATTAATGTAGTGAAAACTGATATGATGAGATCTCCTGAACTGTCTTCTCTGTTTAGTTAAATTATTGGATAGCTGAAGGTACTACAGTTCCACTACAGCTTTACCAAACTCAATATATGTAGTCACAGAAAAAGTAAAAGAGTTAAAACATTTTACTGCAAAAGAATGTTTTCATGGAAATTCATTGTAAATCTTACTACAGATTTAAAGGCATTCTTTTGTGTATTTCCAACAACGCTTACATACATAGCAAAAAAAAAAAAAAAAAAAAAAAACGATTACTTACATTCCATCTCCTGGAAGAATATAAAGGCATTTCATTATTCTCCAAAGAGGGATTAACACAACAGCAAAGAAGAATAATTATTCCCATGCTTAAATGGCTATAATTTTACCTATAAACAATCAAATTTCCGTAAATAAGAATACCGCTGCTTTGCCAAAGGTCGGTATCCAAAAACATTCCAAGTGAACTCACAGTTATTAAGTATAGGTTTAAAGGTAAGTGGAATTTAAAGTATTCTGTATCATAATAATTTCTGAAATGATGAGGCCTGCTACTAGGTGTCTACATCATTAATGAAGACACCTTTTCAAAGATAGGCTCATTAGCATGGTGTAAAAAAATAAACACGTGTATGTGTGTGACCACAAGTCTGTGTGTTTGTTTGTGCAATATAAAGTCAAAACATATATGTAAACTATATCTGAATTAGGGTTTATGCTATCAACACACACATGCGGGCACACACACATATTTGTCTGTGTCTGTATACACACATATATAATATATATATATATATATATATATATATACATATATATATATATATATATATAAATGGTAGCTCCAGTGATATAAAGTTATATCTCCCAAAATAATTTTATCTTTTTTGTCTCTACTGCAAGGTAACAGTTTTGCATTTTTTTATCATATTTATGAAATTTTCTCATCCTGTTGCTGTGCAACTGCACAGTTATTATTTATTAATAAAGAGGAATTTTAGGGACAAAATCCTTCACACACTGGAGCACAGTAGGGTTGTATTCTGCAATGCAAAAACACTTTTGAAATTTATTTCCCTTGTTGTTTCAGTGGATACTGTGTTCAATAAGTATGACATATTCAGTTTTTTGTCAAGATTAGAATTACTCATCTTTTAGCAGATCCCTGTAGATCCTGTTTGTGTGTGTGTGTGTGTGTGTGTGTGTGTGTGTGTGTGTGTGTGTGTGTGTGTGTGTGTGTGTGTGTGTGTGTGTGTGTTTGCGCACGCGCGTGTGTATGCATGTGCGCATTTAAATATTTTAAGCTGAACTGCAAGATAAGGAATATGTTTCATGAAAACTTGAAAACCCATGATTCATAAAACACATCCCTTGTCCAGACAGTGCAAATACTATGCATAATACACCTAAACCTCATACATTCTGTTTATTATTAGTAACATTATTATTACTATTATTTAATGTTTCTCTCTTACTTTATCTATAACTTCTAATTTGGAACTCTTTTATCATGTAATAGATAAACTCATTACTCTTTTTATGAACCTGCTTTATATAGTTGGGATACAAGCAGGTTTCTCATTTTAAGTATTTTTTTCTATTTTAATCAATTTTTCATAATGGTTAACATGGTTTATCTTTCTTATGGGCTAGTATATGTTTTTTTTTCTTTAAGAGACAGTATACTTTTGTCTTTTTCGGTTTTGGACTCAGATGGGTTGCTTTTCTGCTGCATGAGGAGTTTATAGCTAGTTCTTATAATTAGGACTTTACTATTTTAAGTATGTGCTATTTATATTTACTTTTTATTAAAATCAATATCATGCCCAGTGTTTTTAGGAACCAAGCTTAGTGGTGGGATCACTTAGAGCTGCAGTTTTAAATTCAAAGCCTAGAGCAGCGTATGGTAAGGCTTAATGTCATGTTTTGTTCTTGAGGATTTGTAGGTATCTTCTGAAGGGTTAGTTGGATCTGCAGATGTCCACAAGTAAGACAATGGCTACATTTTTTTTAGATATTACAAATGGTTCTAGAATCAGGGTTATTATTTGGGGCAAATATGTTTAAAGTATTTAATCTGTATGCATTGCACTTCATTTACTTTTATTCTTTCAAGTTTGAGGTTTCAGAACAGGTTTGGGTGGTAGTTTTTATTTGGCTAGTGTTGAGTTCTACCTACCTGGGATTACTGCCTATACTTTATCCTTGTGAAAGAGGCTGCAGGAGCCATTGAGTCTTGGTTGTTAGTTGAAAAGGCAGATTCTAAGCATCATTACTGCCTGTTCAGTTTCTGTTTTAGATGAAAACTTCTGTACTTTATTTTGTTCTGTTGAACAGTTCTGCACATGCATCATCCTGCTAACCAGTATAAATTCTAGCCAGTTAGCTCACCTTTTCAGTTATCTATTGGAAACCACAAACCTACCAGGTAACTTTCTACTTATACATAACCCATATATGTATGTATATAATATATATATATATATATATATATATATATATATATATATAGATACAGAAAGAGATCAGACACCAGTGTAGCCCCCCAGAGTGCTGGGGAACCTCTCCAGTTTGACATTCTACTTTTCTGAAGTAAAAGCCAATGCTAAGGGGCTTTGGCTGACCAAGTTTGCAGATGACTACAATCTAGGTGCAGTCATTGAATCCCCAAAGGACGTAGCCATCCAGCAAGGTTTGTCCCACATGAATAACTTGGTACCAAATTATGGACTGAAGCTAAATGCCAAAAATGCATTATGTCCTCCTTTGGGAAGTTATCTGCCCCAGGGAACTACCACATTGATAATACACCCCCAAGACTTGACCCAGTTGTTCAGAATTTGGGAACTTATGGGGACAGTGAATTAACATTTTGACCAAAATATGCCAGTTATAAGAATGCCCTGCTATATTGCACAGTGTATATGGAAGGACTTTTTGCCCAGATCAAGGGATACCATTGTCCCCCAAATAAATGCCTTCTTTGGAATGTGTCTGCCCAGACTCATGCAACAACTGGAACACCCACAGAGATACCTTACTAAAAGGATAAAAGGTCTAAATAACATGTCCTATATGGACCAACTAACCTGTGCCTGGCATACAAGGCATGCACTTACCCAATACGGATGGATTTACTGCACATAAGCAAGTCAAGTGACATCAGAAATACTTGGTCTAAGGGATATAAAACTCTTCTGCAAAAGAACAGTTTGGAGGGATGAGTATATCTCACAGAGAATAACACTGCTTTGGAATAGAGTCCCCATCCACAAAAAACAAACTTTCACCTTGTCCAATTTCAAACGCAACTTGCCACTATGGACTGGAAAAGAAAATTTACCCCAGGACTGCCTTCTGCATTACTAATGGACAGAAGCAGCTCCTAAATGTTTTATCCCATGCATGGGTCCCCTCAAATTATCTGTGGTATGATCCCAGTTATTCTCATTAAGGTTAATATATAATTATTGGCCATGGGATGGGTAAGGCCAATCTCTATCCAAATGGGATAGGCTAATTAGTGCTCAAAAAAGGGAAATTGCTTAGGCTTAAAGTGGCCCACAACAGCAGCTAGTCTAGTACTTACCTATGAACCTAAATATGTAGTTAGATAAACAGTTAGACAGTTACATTCACAAACACTGAAAGAAAAATTCCTGAATACAAAAATGTTGATCTAAAAAGTATGTAACAAAAAATATCTAAAAAATGCAAACTAAAAAAACTTATTTTATGCAGGGGACAATGCACAATGATCTTGAACCCACACATCGGCAAAGCAAGCAGCACTAATGCATGGAATGTTTTATGTCTGAATATTTAGTATTAGTGACTACAACCGTGTGTGTGTGTGTGTGTGTGTGTGTGTGTGTGTGTGTGTGTGTGTGTGTGTGTGTGTGTGTGTGTGTGTATGTGTGTGTGTGTGTGTGTGTGTGTGTGTGTGTATGTGTGTGTGTGCATGAACATACAACATACATATATATATATATATATATATATATATATATATATATATATATATATACCAGACTAGGTGGGGGCATATACCTTTCACTTACCTTACAGTAGTCTACATGCTGCCACTACTATGCCCTTTTTCCCACTGTAGTGCGATCCTGGAGTTATTATATATAGTTAGGGGGTTGTTGGGGGGCATAGCCCCCCACCTAGTCTGGTTTTATATGCTCCAGTTTAAAATTTAGTATGTTGAAATTAAGTATTATGGGTTTCAGTCAGGTGACTTTTCAGTCTTTTGAAATTTCAATCTTATGGTCTCAGTCAAATGAAGTTTCTATCATATAATAGGGATCCATATATATGGTGGAGCAGTAATCCATGTGGACCTATTTCATGCACAGAAAGAGAGAAAAAAACTGATACATCCTTATAGACACTGACAGTATTTGTAGAGAGACTGTGGTTTTGGTTATACAATGTGTCAGGATAAGAAAAGAAATGGTCAAAAATAAACAAATTTGAAGAAACAATATACGATATTCAATTCTGGGACCTGCTTAACATATATAAATAGTGCATCATTTTTTATATACAGTAGTTAGTAATAAAGAATGACATGTGAATATGTGTAAAGGCAAGACTTAAAAATGTTGTAATTATACACAAAAACTTTGCTGCAGGAAGAAAAAAGTGAGGCACGTAGAACGAGCTGAAAAGATTTGAAGTGACAATAGGTGATGGAAAAATGCATTAGGGTAAGGAGTAATAATGTATAATTATTATAATGCAGAGAAAGGTATATATTTACAGCTATTTACATGAATTTACATGTACTGATATCTATTGAATTGATAAGGGGAGACATTTTTGTGGGATTTCTATACATAATACACATATGTACACTTATTTTTTGTGATATTTTACTGTGATTCTACATGGAAAGATATCCAAAGATTGAATCTGACACTTCAGCAGAAATGATTATAGCTTATGAACTGTTTTGATTCTTTCAGCCTCTTTGTACAAACTGTGTGCCTATGATCTAGTCATATAATTGATTTCACTATGAATAATCACGTAATGTTTAATCATTATGTGATTACTCAGACCCAAAACATCTAAAACCTAAGGAGGCTAATACACATACTCCCAATGTCGGAAATATAAAAACATTTTTATTTTTTTTGCAGAAGGGCAAGACTCCACATCCCCTAATTATATATGCATGCATATGCAAAATATGTATGTGTGTGTGTGTGTGTGTGTGTGTGTGTGTGTGTAGTATGTACACACACACACACACACATATATATGTGTGTATGTGTCTGTATAGATATAGATCTAGATACACACATGCACGCACGCACACACACCAAGTCCCAAGACTGCACAAACTCAAAGAGGGAGGAGGTGAGTGAACTGCAGCAATCATCTTCTCGTTCTCTGCTATGACAGGGCACCAGGGGCCTTCCAGGTTTGCCATCCTGAGCATCAACCTAGTGCTGAATAACTAACACTTGAGCTCCCTGCTTAACCTGAAAATGCTCCAGGGGTCTGAAATCAGATGCTAGTGTCTATTGGATTTACCCATTTAATAAATAAATAATTATAAAGACTGGTTACCTTTCTACAGAAATTAACGACCTGGTAATCCATAAAAACAATAAATAAATAAATGCATTATAAATTACCACTTGACACACAGAAGCAATTTTATTAAAGGGCAAAGAGCAGAAACTCTGAACTAGTGCCTCGGCTTACACCTACATGATTTAAAACACAACTCTGGGATTCATGAAGATTTGAAATCACTTAAAATCCGGGAAAAGCAAAACGAGTAGCACCCCAGAAAATGAAATAATTAAAATAATTTAATCATGTAAAGCGCTTTTCATTTGCGCTATCGGCAAAGACCATGCCGATAGCGAAAACGAAAAGCACTTTATTAAAGCGCTTGATTAAATTATTTTAATTATTTCATTTTCTGATGTGCTACTCGTTTTGCTTTTCCCGGATTTTAAGTGATTTCAGTTTGTTTTTGTTACATTCGCGTTTTTAATTCATGAAGATTTGCTTTGTAGTAGCACAGCTCATGAAGAGGTAAGGTTCATTGCACAGTGAGATACGTCTACTTATACATGCAATAGTGAGCTGGACTGTAATATAAGGCAGCCTTTGCTGCTCAGTTGCGGTATACGTAGCAGAGTTTCCATCATGTTGTCGAACTGAGCAGCACAAATGTGAAGTTAGTTACTCAAAAGAGCAATCTCTCTTCCTTGCAGATGCGAAGTCTATAAGACACTGGTGGCACAAATCTCGTGATAGTTGAAGCAGAAAACGTGACTTAGCTAACTGGCACCAAATGTGGTTGAACAAAGCCCATAGCACTTATAAAGCATAAGCATAGTAATAAGATTAACCTCAAAACAGGAGCTATGCGGTAACAAGCCTGCAAGCACAGTTCTTAACAGAGCAGTGCACATGTACTTGTTCTAAACACTGTGGAATAATTTAGGTCAAATGCGGTTTTAACGTTGGATTCGGAGGCATACATAAGACACCCGTATGATCATCTAATTAGGGTAAAAGAAGGGTGCATAGGACAGAGGGATGACAGCATTATGTGATTACTCAGAGCTGCCTCTGTGTCCTGCTTCTCTTGCTGTGCAACATCAACTGGACTTTCATACCAGTTTCTTATTGTGTGGTTCACTCTTTTGATTCTTCTGTCTATTCAGCATCTTTGCAATGTTCAGCAGGGTCTTCATAAATATTTCTCCATAAAGTATTTCTCCATAAAGCTTAGAAGACATGCAGCTAAATGTAAAGGAAAAGTACAAAATAAGTGATTCACTGGCAACAAAAAAAGGATTTATGAATAACTGGGAAACAAAATAAAAGGGACAGAAACACCACCAATAAAAAGAAGAGGTAGATACTTTATGGAGAAATATTTATGAAGACCCTGCTGAACATTGCAAAGATGCTGAATAGACAGAAGAATCAAAAGAGTGAACCACACAATAAGAAACTGGTATGAAAGTCCAGTTGATGTTGCACAGCAAGAGAAGCAGGACACAGAGGCAGCTCTGACATGGGTAATGATGTGCACTGATAGGCCAAGGGGTTCCCATATAAAGGAGAAACAGATGAAGCGGGGAACATCTAAAGAGCATGTGTCACAGGAAGATGTAACTTTCTGTAGAATAGTTAAAAATAAACAGCAAAGAAGATGCTCTCAGTCCAGAAGAAAATGATTTAAGGGAAGGCCTACTTGATTTAACAGAGATGGATATACCATATTAAGATTGATGAAGGAAACATATTACCGAAAGTAAAATGTTAGAAGGCTGAAAAACGTGAGCACAATAATCAGGATTATTAAAAAGGAATGCACGTGATATAACAGAAATAAATAGGCGATATTACTGTGTAGCTAAACTAATAACGGATAAAGTGTTACCACAAAAACATAGTGTAACAACGGAAAGAGAATAAGTAAAATGCCACCATAGAAGCATCGAACAGAGAAAACAATAAAGAAGTTAAGACCAAGAAGTCTCATTGTTACATGAATATACAGAAGAGAACGGATCCTCAAATATACTTAGAAAGAATGACTTGGTAAAAGCAGCACACAGAAAAATAACAGGCTAGGATCTGTCATACACTGTTGCCAATAATAAACTAAAAATATCAGCACAAGCTGAAAAGCTTAGAAGACATGCAGCTAAATGTAAAGGAAAAGTACAAAATAAGTGATTCACTGGCAACAAAAAAAGGATTTATGAATAACTGGGAAACAAAATAAAAGGGACAGAAACACCACCAATAAAAAGAAGAGGTAGATACTTTATGGAGAAATATTTATGAAGACCCTGCTGAACATTGCAAAGATGCTGAATAGACAGAAGAATCAAAAGAAACAGTAAGGATTTCTAATGTGCAGGATATGAAACAGAATGAAGTAATGGCCAGAGACATTGAGACAAACTTGAGAAAAGCTCCTAAATGGAAAACCTCAGGTCCAGAATCTAACTTCCAGCTAAAGGCATTAACATCTTTACACAAAGATTTAGCCCTGAGTAAAAATTACTTATATGCACATCCCAAACAGAGACTAGCCTGGTTAACAACAGGAAAAACAATACTACTCCTTAAGAGTAAAACTGCAAGCCAACTCAAGAACTATGGAACAATAGCTTGCCTTCCAACAATATACAAATTATATAGTGGAACTGATGAAGACAACATTGTAGTCGTTTAGAAAAAGAATTATTTATGACAATAGAACAAAATGGTAACAAAAGCAAATCATGAGGAGCAAAGGATCTTTTGTTGCTGAATAAAGCCATAACAGAGAATTGTAAAAAAGAGAAGAATCTAAGTATGGCATGAATAGATTATACACATACACACAAAAAAAAAAAAAATTTCCAATATCCCACATTCATGAATCAGTTACAGTACAGTGACCAAGAAACAGTGGAAAAACAATTTACAGTTGAGGCATGAAAAAAGGCAAATTATTATCCCAGGGATAAGATTCAAAGGGGGGGGGTATTCTAGGGTGGTTCTTTATCACTGCTGCTGTTTTGTCTTGCCCTTAACCCATTGAACTGTTTACTTAACAGATTAATAATCTATGGTTATAATTCGGCTCTCAGAAACTAACCCTGTTTAAAGACTTTTCCTTTACTTTTTGTGGATGACTTAAACCTGTATAGTTCATCAGATGACAATTTGAAATCACCAGTGGAAACAGTTAAAACTTTCTCAGATGATATAAGAATGACATTTGGTCTTGATAAATGTACAAAATCAACATTTAAAACAGGCAAACTATAGCACCAAGAAAATATCAGTCTGGGATAGGAATGTGGCATAAAGGAACATAAGCAGGAGGGAGTATATAAATATATGGGACTAGATGAAGGATCAGCAGTAAAACATGAGCAAATGAGAATAAAACTCAGTAATGAACACTTCTGAAGACTAAACTAATATTGAAAACTGCCTTGACATCTAGGAATAAACTTCACGCTATAAATCAGTTTGCCATGATCCCTTTCAATAAACACATCACACCAAATGAAATTTGATGACCTTTATTAAACTTCCATAAACATAACTTTATTGATCAATATTATTTATTAATCACAGCATATACATCCATATAACTGTTTACTAGGGCAGTGTGACCCTGCTCACCCTGACCAAATAAGCAGTGTCCATACCTCCGCTCACTTATTTTACTTATCAAGCAGTGTCCGATCACTCACTTTCATTTCCCAGTTATTGAATTAAACATCCAACAAGTAAGTGCATCCTTACCTCCACTCGCTTACTTTTACTTATCAAGCAGCTTCCACCCGCTCACTTTCCTTACCCAACTCATTGAAATGAGCATCCAACACCAGAAGAAGAGCAGAAGAGGGACAAGTCCACCCCTCTTCTCTACCCACCACCCTGACTAGGCTGTTCCCCCTCTTTCATACCAAAACTTCCAACAAAACCTTCCAAAACAAACCTAACCGTACATTAAAAAGGGTGAAGCCGAGCATCATTCATTGTACTCCATCCTCTCTGAACCAAATTGGATCCCTGTCATCAACCTCCCAAAGGCCTATCATATAAATACCCAAAGCAGCCAATTGCCTGAAATTAAACTGATGACCCTCTCCAATGCCAAATGTTTTTTATAGCTTGTGTGTTATCTAACTCAAGGATCACTTGCATAAAATTTGACCTGTTAGTAACAGCCTGCATTTAATTGCTGGAACCTGTGTTCTGAGAGACTGCCTTCAGGACTATCTGCAAATATACAGAGCTGAGTATATATTTTTTGGTTTTAGAGTTTGTTAATTGTTGCTTAGATCTCTGTTGAAATTGTTGGCTCCCTGTTCTGAGAGACTGATCTGCAAATATACAGAACTGAGTATAATTTTTTGGTTTTAGAGTTTGTACTGTTAGTTGTTGCTTAGATCTCTGTTGAAAGTGTTTTGTCCCACCCATCCTCCCTATTTTTGGTTTGTAGTTTAAATTTGGTGGCTTTTGCAGTTGCCCGCCCCACTGTAGATTTGATCTGGGACACTCCCCCAGTCCCATCTCTTTACCACATTCTACCTAATAAACTCTTTCTGCACTTGCTTTTAGTCCTTTTTAATTTAATTGCATTTTTTAAACTGTGTTTGGTCTAATATTGCTACATACTCAAGTGTGCTAGCTTGCACTGCATGTGAATTATTTTTACTACTGTTTTTGCTACTTTTCTGTTTAAAAAAAACTGTAAGCCTGTTTCCTACCTTTCCTGTAACTAGTGTTCCAGATACAGATTTGCTGTATCCAGGACTGTATGTAAGCTTCTGAGCCCCCCCCCCCAAGACTTTCTGTGTTGGAGGGAAGCCTTCTAGCTTATCAATGGGAGTGGAAAGCACTAGGTAACCTGTCTACCACACAAGGAGTGGTTCTGGCCCAGAAATTGTAGTTATTGGCCATTTGGGCAATCTCTTCCATCTCTCTCATCTTTCTGATTTGAAAGCCAACATTATTGTTTCTGTCATGCAACTCATCTAGTGCAGATACAGATTCTAAGTTTTAGTACCAAAATTTGCTTATTCATGCTCAGCACTTGTTCAGAACTTGTAAGCACTAAATAAGCTACTAATTACTATAGCACTCAGTCTTCCTCATTACCTAGAGGAAAACAGTTTTTGTACTTACTTTTCTCACTTGCTTAGAGAAAAACAGCTCTTGTACTCACTTTCCTCACTTATCTAGAGGAAAATAGTTTTTTATTCAGGCATGTCCAAGGGTCAGTTCCCAGTGTTCTCTCCTGTCTATCTGATGAATCTGGGCATCTTGGGGCAATGTAGAAATTGCCTCATGTACATAGACAACCCTCTCCTCCTACCACCCAGCACTACAATCTGTGAGAGATGCACTTATCTAATCAAACTGGAGGTAAAGCTCTCTCCAACCAAGACTGAACTTGACAGTCATGAGGAGAAGGTAAACATTTGCACCACACCACACTCATCATTTAGTCTCACTAAATCTACACCACCAAAATCCACACATAGTAACACAAAAACATTTGCAGAGGCTCTCAATAATAATCTGTCTAAGCAACAGAGACCTCCAAAGCAGAAACGCAAAGAACTTCCATCCCCCAATACAACCCAAATGTCACATAGCCCACAGACTCAGTGTGCCACTCAACCACAGCCAATAAGGCAAAACAACGTACCCAACACACTAGTCATAGGTGACTCTATAGTCAGGCACATTTATGTCTCACTCACCAGGCTAAACAAGGAGAAGGTTACTGTCAGCTGCCTGTTGAGTGCCAGGATCTACCACATAACCTACGCACTCAGGTCACTCCACAACAAGTACAAATATGACTCTGTCATTGTCCATGTTGGTGTGAATGACCTGAGATGTACCTCCCTGGACTACATGAAAAGAGACATGGAAGAGCTCTCTGATCTTGTAGCCCAGGCATGTATGACCCTAGCCCTGAGTAGCAGTTTGCCATCGCCCCTAATGATACCGTAGTACAAGGACAAAATGATTGACTTCAACAATTGGCTAAGCTACTGGTGTCATTCTATGGGGATCCAGTATCTGTCTGCTTGGGATGACATGGTCGACACCTGTTGTCCAAGGCTCTTGCTGTCCCTATAGTGCCTTTTTTAGGCAAGGTTCAAATAACACATTCACCACCATAACAGGAACAGGCAAGCAAAAACTGAGGGTAATGCTACTCAATGCTAGAAGTCTAAATCTCAAAATGCACTAATTCGAGGCACTCCTTAAAATGGAGAACATCGATATCTGTGCAGTGACTGAGACCTGGTTCAAGGCTCCAGAGAGCACCCCTGCACTACCAGGCTATAACTCATACCACACTTTTCGGCCATGTAACCTGGACCGAAACACCAAATGCGGAGGTGTGTCCATATTCATTAAGGATATCCACACCTCCAGGCTAGTTGCTCAGCATAATGCATCCAAGGTTATCCAAGTGCTACTAACTCTGGGCAAAACTGCAATCCAAATTGTAGCTTGCTACAGATCCTGCACCATGCCCCAGGATTCCCACTCCTCTTTTCTTGATGTACTGGAAAATATTAGGGTTCAACCAAACACCCTAATAATGGGCGACTTCAACTACCTCATCATTAACTGGGAAAACTACTCATGTACCAACTCCTTAGCTCAACGCTTTCTGGAATTCTTAAACTCCAATGCCCTGGATCAACTTATTTACACCCCTACCAAGAGCAACAATATCCTTGACCTAGTCATTACCAACATGAGTGACCGGTGTTCCACACCTGAAGTCAACTCCTCATTGGTCCGATCTGACCATAAGCTAATCACCCTTGATATTCACATCTTGCCCCCACCCCCATTAAGGAAACCACGGTAAAAATTTTCTCCAAAGCCAACTTCATGCTTCTTAAGACAGAAGTGGTGAACTTCATGACACCCATGCAGATGGACAATACAGTTACAACTGCTGAATCCTACACAAATGCACTCTATAAGCATTTACACAAGTGTATGGATCATGCTATCCCAAACAGAACCAAGATGCTATCCTCCAAAAAAAGGAAGCCAATCTGGTGGTCCCCTGCCATAAACAAACTGTACAACAGAAGGAAGAAACTGTTGCAAAAGAGAGTAAAATCCCATGAGTGGAGGAGCTCCCTGTTCAGCCTCAGTAAGAAGCTGAGATCCCTTATAAGATCCTCCAAAGCTAGCTATGAAAACAAAATCACCACTAATTCTAAGGACAACCACAAAGCACTCTATAGCTATGTCAAGAATCTCAATGGCTACACCCAGATCTGCTCTGAGTTACAGCACAAAGTCATGAAAATTACAGAACCAACTGATATTGCCAACATTCTGGCAAATAGGTTCAGTGCTAACCTTACCACCCCACCCCCTAAAGGGCCCATATCTATACAGGAAGAATGAAGAGTCCCTGTAATCACAACTACGCAGGTAAAATCTGCACTCTCTAAAGCCAAAAACACAGCATCCATGGGACTGGACAACATCCCAGGCTGCGTTTTACACAATCTCCAGAACAAACTGCCTCTCCACTTAAGCACCATGTTCAAAAATAGCCTCACATCAGGCTTTGTGCCCACTGAATGGTGCACAGCAACAGTTATCCCACTCCACAAAGGGGGAGCCACCACTGATCTCGGGAACTATCGACCTATTAGCCTGATGAGCCTGGTCTGCAAGGCAATGGAACGTATCATCATGGAACTCATAAACAAAGACATTGGTAACCTCCAAACTCTGGATCCCACCCATTTCGGGTTTGTGAAAGGCAGATCATGCCTCCTGAACCTGATCAACTTCTTTGAGGCAGTCACCAAAGCCGTGGATGAGGGTAAGGTGGTTCACACAGCCTATCTTGACCTCGCCAAGGCTTTCAACACCATCCCCCATTCTGGAATTATAGCTAAACTCACTAAACTAGGTATAAATCCCTACATCACAAGATGGGTTGCCAACTGGCTCACTGACAGAACCCACACTGTAAAAGTTGCAGACTCCAAATCTGACCTCAAGGCAGTGACAAGTGGAGTGCCACAGGGTTCTGTCCTGGGACCTCTCCTGTTTGGTATCTACTTCACTGAAGTACAGGCTAACAGAGAAGGCCTCTGGCTGATGAAGTTCGCAGATGACTGCAAACTAGGAGCCATAGTCAAGTCCCCAAATGATGTGGATATCCTACAGAAGGGCCTCACTGAGACAGATGTCTGGTGTCCGAGCCATGGCCTCAAGCTCAATGCCAAAAAGTGCAATGTCATCCCCTTTGGTTAAAACTCTGTACCCATGAACTACCACATAGGCAGCAATCTACTTAACACCTAATGCGTGATAAGAGACCTTGGGACCCAGATGGACAGTAGTCTCTCCTTTGATAGTCACATCGCCACAGTAGTCAGGAAGTCCTTCTACGTGGCACACCTCATCATAAAAGGGTTCTCATCCAGGAAAAAAGAGGTCATTGTTCCCCTCTACTCGTCACTCATTAGACCCATTATAGAGTACAATGCCCCTTTTGGAATGTACCTCGCAAGACATCTGCAGCAGCTGGAAAGGCCACAGAAGTACCTCACAAAGAGGATTACTGGCCCCAAACAAATGCCCTGCACTGACCGCCTCAGAAAACTCCAGCTTTACTCCATAGCATATCGCATACTCCGAGGTGATCTCTGCCTAACATATAAAGCTATGTCAAACCCAGAGCTGTTGGACATGCTACACCTAAAGAAATCTCAATCCCTCCAAGTTACATGCTCTAGGGACCTAAACCTTGTCACCACAATAAACAGGACACGCTGGAGGGATAGATACCTGTCCCAGATACTTCCTATACTCTGGAACAAGCTACCCATCTATGTCAAGCAAAGTTCTTCATTAGCACTCATCAAGAAAAATCTTGATGAGTGGATGGAAAATAGGAAATACACCCTGGGGATCACTTCTGTGTCTCTGCTGGACAGTGGCACAGGAAAATAACTTTCTTGGGTGGCGTAAGCTATGGTACCTTGCTGGCTAGGCTTATGTAGGCCTTTGGGCCGATAGCCTAGTACCTGCCTATGAACCTAGATACACTGGAACCCAAAATTCCAATAAGTATAATATACCATCAGACATCATGTAAGTCAAGATATTTGAACTGCATTCCTTTTAAATCGAATATGAAATAGTATAATCAAATGTGAGGAGCTGTGTCAAGCAGGAGACAAGCAGTAAACAGTTAAAACAAAGAGTTCAGGTCATTCCTCCCCTTTCTTTTAATTTCCTAGTGATAAAAGAAACTGTGTATCCAGTCGAATTCAAGGCTTCCCCTTTAAAGTATTCAACATTCATATGACTTGTGTTCTGACTTTGGTATGTACTTGATATGCTCTAGATAGTCTCTATAACTATAACTATAGTTATAATTTGTTATAGAGGGTGGCAATCCAAATTCAGCAACAGCAACTCAACCATAAAAGCCCACCAACCCCCTATCCATGATGACTTTTAGTGTCCCACTGCACATGCACAACATATGGCTGTTATTCATGGGTTACTCCCGAATTGCAAACACGCTCTTTCAGTCCAGGACCCCCCCCCCCAAGCTGCAAAACCATGCATTCTGCTGCTCTACCACTACCAACAAACCCACAAGGTCCCTCCAGAAACAAACTGCACAAACCACTACCTCAACAAGCAAAAGAACAGTGGTGAACACCCACAGAAAAAACATGGGACCAGGCCTCAAGACCACATCCAACCAAATCCCCCAAAGAAACTGACTGCAAAACCAGAAACAACCCAAGACACCAACAAGTCCATACAACCAACTGCAGTCACCAGCACCTGCTCACAGACCACAAGCACTGTCATGGAACCAAACAACAAGCCAGGGGTTCCCACGGCTCAGCCCCAAATCAAGGAGCCAAAACCACTATGAAATACCACAACCAAATTGAAGAAACCAGCTCTCAAAACTGAACCACAATGAATGAACACCCCCTTCCCATCCCACAACAAACCATCCTAACCATACAACAGCAGAGATAGAAAAAAAAATACATATATAAACCATCCACCTCTATTACCATCCAACTACTATTAACCCGAGCCCTATCTGTTCTCCAGAATACCTACAAGTCATCTTGGATGTAAAACTTGCCTTAGCAAGTTCATGCCAAAATGTGATTCCTAACCCATTTACACTTCCATAAAACCCATTAAGCCTCTCCCTACCCTTACCTCATTTCCACCAATCATCCTACATTCACATTTAACCCTTTCACCCCCCCCCCAACTAGCTTTTTTCCCCTACCCTCTTAATTCCCATAACTATTTCTACCTAACCCCCACCTGAAGATGTCCCCGGACAAATTGGTTTGTTACCAAACCTCATTTGCTCTTCTTGTTCTAACTTAAAGTTTTGGGGTGACTAATTGGCTCCAAAAAGAATTAGAAAAAATGCATCACATTTATCAAATGATATATATAATCAAGATTATATATTCCTTGCTCTGAAGGAGTTATGGTCCTCCTCAAAACTGATTGCATTTCTTGATCTGCAGTTGTAGAGGTACATACATATCTGCTGAGCTCATCAAACCCCAAAACAGGGAAAGTTTTAAAACATGAGGAGAAATTTAACAGGACATCTTTGCTTAGTTTATCAGAAACATTAAGGTATCAAGTAGGAATGGAAATCAAAGCAGAAGTAGACAAATATCAGACAGCAACTGAGTGCTAAAAACAAAAGAAAGAAAGAATGTGAGGAAAATAAACAGATGAGAAAAAAGAAAATTGGAAATTCCATAAATATAGTGGCAGGTACAGTGACCGCCTGGAGCAACCTCATGCTGACTAAGATTTGATGCAAGAATGGTTGAGGAGAGGTGAACTAAAACCAAAAGATGAAAGGCTAGTAATGGTGACCCAGGATACTGTATTATGCACGCACTGGTATACACAGTCCATTGAAAAGGAAGAAGAAACAGACAAGTGCAGGTTCTGAAAAACAGAACTGGAAACAGTTGCACAGCTTGTTTCTGGGTGTAATAGACTCATGACAGAGGACCTGTATACTGAAAGGCAAAATAATGTGGCAAGATTATTGCACTGGGACTTGTGCAAACACTACAATATTGAAGTAGGTGAGAAACATTTGAACCACAAAGCATTATTGAAAATAATGAAGTTTATATCACATCGACTCACCCATTACTAACACTTCAAGAAATAGATGTGAGAAAAGCAGATAAGTCATTGAGACAAATGTAAAAAGTAGCACTGATCATTAAAATTGCTGCACCAAGGATTGCAGTGCCTTACATACAGACAGACACACAAAGTCATAAAATGCCAGGATTTGCAAGCAAAAATGAGAGCCCCATGGATGAAAGATACCCAGACAGTTCAAATAGTAGTAGAAGTAACAGATATAATCAAAAGGAATTTACAGTAGTACTTAAATATGCTACTAATTCATGTAACCCTGTATTAATTACAACAGGAGGCAGTTCTGGGCACATTGTTGGTACTGAGAAGAGCACTTCTGGATAACATCAAAGACTGAAACAGTACTAATTTCATAAACTCTATTCATACCCTGGCTTAGAAGTGGGGTTCATTCACATCATGGTATTAAAAACTCAGAGAAATTAAAGTGGGACAAACACAGAAGAGAATAAGGTATGCGTAATTGGGGACAGAGACGCCTTTCTTAGTGTCAGAAGAAATTGGATGTGGGGTATGGAATGAATGGAATGGGATAGACAGGTAAAGAGAAATTGATGGCATAGTTTTAGGAAAATGGAGGAAACAAAGACAAGAAGAGTGGTTGTGCACACAAAAAGCTGGGGTGACAATACATGTTTACAGGCACACAGACAATGGACAAATGTTTATAGGAAGGACTAGACCACACACAAGGTATGAGACAGGACATAGCAGGAACAGATGACAATGGCAGGGGAGAGGATGAAGTATTGGCAAGAAGGCTGCCATAACAGCATAGTGGACAAGCTACACAGAACCATCACCAGCTGATGATTTTGTATGGTGGATGTTATGGATCCTAGCTACTCTCTGGTTCCCCAGTCACTGGGTCTGCCAAATAACTGTCTCTGTTTGCTGCAGGAGTCTTTTACTATAACCCAACCAGACATGCAACTATTTCTCAACCAGTCTCCAGCTGCCCCAGCTGTGGCTGGGCTAGCACAAGTGTTAAAGCAGAGATGCCTACCTGAGAATGGCCTTCACCTCCCATCCCCTCAGGTGAGTTAGTCCCATCTCCATGACCATTCCCAGCCTCTGCAATAACAGTGGGTGACTGTAATGGAAGTGTCTGAACTTCTTCTTCCTTCTTATCTAGTCCATAAAATGGGAAATTAGTAGATCTAAGTAATATACAATGCAGTCTAAATCATGTGTCATAGTAACCCTGCTGAGACATCTGTCTTTTCTGCCTCCAGTTCAGCGTTAACCCCTCATGTGCTGGAAGGGAAATGAGCACATTAGTAGAAAAAGACAGGTGAATGATGATATGCTTCCAGCATGGTACGACCGTCACTTCTAAAGGATGGGAATATGTGCTACTGCTACTCCCACTACTTTGCAATGAACTGTAGCAAACAGCAGCAAACAGTCTCTGACCATATACTGCATGTGGCTGCCCCGTCAGGATGAAATACACCACCAGAGACAGATTTCAGTTACCTACACTACACCCCTCAATCTGTTTCACATAAAACAGGAAGTGCATGTGCATATTTCATACAACTTCACTGACTTTCACAGTGCTAATGTACTCACAAAGCTTGTATCCTGACCTAACGACGTACTCCACCCCAACGTGCAGTGATAACACCTTCACACTTACAGTGCCACCTATCAACCACTACGAGTAAAACTAGACTGATTAGTTTGCAGTCAGCATCAAGACATCTGGGTCAATGCAAACTGCCAGAGGTTCTCAAAGTGGCAGTACCTCAGATCATCGTAACAATGTCTGCACTGCTCAACAGATTTTGGAATGTATGTAACTCCTCTCAGGAGTTGGCTCAGGTCAAGCCAAGCATCCATTTTCCAACATGTGCTCTCATAGGCAACCACTCCCTGAAATTCCTGTAAAGAAAAAAAAATAGTAGCATTATTTTTGTCTACTTCATGCACTCTGCAGGAACACTTTTTTTTTGCCAACACTGGGAGTAGCCATGACCTGCCCACTGTCCTCGCACAGCTGCATAAGTTAAGCAAGATAAGAGAATCATACACATGAAACTCAAAATACAACATACAGAACCCTGTGACCTGGCATTTGTCTGATGCATAATCCATTTAGAAATGGTGTGGTGCCTGAAGTTTTAATTAGGTGATTCAGAGACATTCATGCTATAAGCATGCAGCTGACAAGTGAGAAACAAAATTCATTTTGGTATCCATCAATATTTTATTATCAGTTTAGCACAAAAACATGACATGCTATTCTTTGGAAAGCAGTTTTCTGTGCTACTCATGTATCTGTATTTATCTAAAATTATCCATAGTTTTCATTTTGACAACTGTCCTCGAGTGTCAGAGGGTGAATAGAACAGCAAGCTGTTTGACAATTAACTGTTGAGGTAACAATGATATATTGTGCCTGACAAGGATTATTCTTATATAGCTGCATTTCATGATATGTTACATATACAGACAAGGTTATCCTTTCCACCACAGAAATGTATATCCAATATATTTACCCATACTATACAGGAGACATACCTGTCTACAACCAGGTAAGTCTTTGCTCCTTAAGCAAAGCTGAAAGGACTAACAATGTGCCTTAAGTATTTTCAATAGTGGAAGCAAAGGAAGAAAATAAGTCAGGTGTATATGCAAGCAGGTCATAACTCTCAGCTCTGCAGAATTTTGTAAAGATCCCTTATGTTGCCTCATATTTTCCCTGCCCCTGAAAGAGTTTTTGCTTTTCTGGTAAATCCCTGAAGATTACAATCAGCTGATGATGTCAGAGGTTTATACTTCTTATTGCACAGAAAATGCATATTGACACAAACTAGTTTTTCTGTCAACTTTGTAAGTGAATTAGAGCAATATTTAAAGACTGTTCACAATCTGGGGCCTTTGAACCCCCTCCCCAATTATTTTTGGCTTTGTCCAGAATTTTTGAGCAAAGAAGTTGAAAGGCATGAAGCAGGCTCTTGTTAGATGTGTAGCAAGCTGGATGTGATCTATGAACAGAAGTACCTCTGTCAGGGTTGTGTTAGTCAAAAATCAGGCTTACAATCCCCATCCTCATCCCTTCTATCAACTCTGACATACATATCTAATCACATCACAGTCACATGCAGAGGTGTACATTGTGATGTTATCATACAACATATCTTACCTGACCATTTTAAAGGCAAGCCTGTGTCATGAATTACAGAGACTGTGTCTCTTGGGCAGTAGCATAGCTAGCTAGGGTGGGGTAAAGGGGTGACTTTTTTAAATTGCCATTTGCCCCTTAGCTGAGGAGGACTAGGGGTGGAATAGGTGTATATAGTGATGTTATCAGATAACATATCTTACCTTACCATTTGAAAGGCTGGCCTGTGTCATGAATTATGAAAGCCTTTGTCTCAATAGCATAGCTAACTATGGTGGAGCAAAGGGGGCTACTTTTTAAATTGCCAATTGCTCCTCAGGTGAGGAGGGGCAGGGGTGGGGAAACAGAAACAAGACCTGGTTGGCTGGTTGGCACCAGCCACTAGATCGTGGATGCAGACCTTTTTGTTGTTGTTGTTGCTTTTCCATTCCACTGAAGAGCTGGGACAGGATGAAGGGTAGGAGCAGAGATAAGCTCTTGGGTAGAAGTGATGCAGACCAACAGTTACGACAGTGGTTACATACAGAACGTAAAGCTGTGGATGACTATAAAAGGACAATGCACCAGTGGTACTGTCACCTCACAGGTACAATTAGTTGGACCAAGTACAAGACACAGTAGACTGAAAGGGAATGATACTGCACTGTAGCTGCCCTTGTCTGGAGACAATGCACCATGCATTATCACCAGAGGTGATCTGCATGTCAGTGCAGAGATGCTCAACTTTCATTTCTATGACTGATTGACCAGGGTAGCAGACATTTGTCTGTACTGAACTTAGGCATAATAGATGTAGGGTAATCCAGCCTGCATGGTGCGCATATGTCTACATAGGTATCTAAGAAATAAAACACAGTCCTGACTCCACTGAAGGCAAGGTTGGGTACAATGTCATTTGATACATGAAGATTCATGCTTTGTATGCCACATGAGTATCCTAGAAGCATACAGCATTGCTTTTATCATGATGTTCTGTATGTTCTATATTCTCAAGTATCACTCATAGAGGGCATTATATAGAAATGTCATAAGTTAGACCAACTGGTTGATGTTAGCACCCAAGGCATGCCCAACAATGATGCTAAAATATAATAAATAAATAAATAAAGACAACTTTTCTGTCATCCCTGCATGGCGAGGCATGCTCCACACAGAGTAGAGATACAGCCAGACATATGATGACTGTAGAAGTATGGAGGGTGAGTCCCCAACATTCTGAAGACACTGAGATAACAGAGACAAAAGGAGGGGGAGTATCAATATTCGTCAAAGATACCCACATCTCCAGGTTGGTGGCACAGCACGAAGTATCAGAGACTATCCATGTGCAACTAACTGTGGGTAAAACTGCCTTCCAGTTTATAGCCTGCTACAGACCACCCTCCCAAACACAGGAACCCCACTTGGCCTTCCTGAGAATACTGGAAAATATGAATGTCTCTCCAAACACCATTATATTGGGCGACTTCAACTACCCAAACATAGACTGGGAGCATTACTCTAGCTCCAACACCCTAGCCCAAAGGTTCCTAGAATTTATAAATTCAAATGCTATGGAACAACTTGTTACCACTCCCACAAGAGGGGAAAACATACTGGACCTGATCATCACCAACATGGGGACTCTATGCTCCAGACCAGAAGTGTATCCCTCACTGGTAAGATCAGACCATAAACTAATCTCACTGGATATTCACATCCCGACCCCACCCCCTGCCCAGAAAACCACAGTGAAAAACTTCTCTAAAGCAAATTTCACATGCCTCAAAACCGAGGCGAAATCCTTCAAAGCCCCTGGGCCTGTGGAAAATACTGCCCAGACCACAGAATCCTTTATAAATGCATTCTATGAACACCTTCAGGAATGCATGGATCATGCAATCCCAAATAAAACCAAGACCCAATCCCCCAAAGGCAGACGTCCTGTCTGGTGGACCCCAGCCATAAACAAACTATACAATAGAAGGAGGAAGCTACTACATGATAGAGCAAAATCCCAAAAAGGGAAGGCATCTCTGATCAGTATTAGCAAAAAACTACGGGCACTCATAAAATCGTCTAAGGCCAGCTTCGAGAGAAAAATTGCAAAGGACACTAAGGATAATCACAAGGCTTTCTTTAGTTATGTTAGGAACCTGGGTGGGAATTCCCAGATATGCTCAGAATTAGTCCAAAATGACAAAAAATACACCGAGCCCACAGACATTGCCAACATCCTAGCTGACAGGTTCAGTGCAAACTTCTCCCCTCTGTCCCCACCAAAAGGGCAAATATCTATCCCAACAGAGTGCTGCCCCTGACATCTCAGATGCTCAGGTAAGAGCCGCCCTCTCCAAAGCAAAAAACACAGCATCAATGGGACCAGATGGTGTCCCGGGCTGTGTCCTACATGAACTCCAAGAAGAGCTAAACCCAAACATAAAACTACTGTTCAATCTTAGCCTTACTACAGGATATGTACCCAAAGAGTGGCGTACAGCAACAGTGGTCCCTCTCCACAAAGGTGGTGCCTCAACGGATCCTGGAAACTATCGCCCCATAAGCCTGACTAGCTTGGTCTGCAAAGCTATGGAAAGGATCATCATGGACCTCATAAATAAAAATATTGGGGATCTACAGACACTGGATCCTACCCAGTTTGGCTTTGTTAAGGGCAGATCCTGCCTCTTAAACCTGGTCGATTTCTTTGAAACAGTCACCAAGGCCATTGACGAGGGGAAGGTGGTCCACACAGCCTACCTGGACCTCGCAAAAGCCTTCGATACAATACCCCACTCGGGCATTATAGATAAGCTCGCCAGCTTAAATATAAACCCCTATGTCACTAGATGGGTTGCAAACTGGCTCAAGGACAGAACCCACATGGTTAGAATTGCTGGAGCCATGTCAGACTCCAAACCAGTTACAAGTGGCGTCCCACAAGGCTCAGTCTTGGGACCTCTCTTGTTCGGTATATATTTCTCGGTGGTACAGGCCAACACGGAAGGACTGTGGCTGACCAAGTTCGCAGATGACTGCAAACTGGGCGCCATAATCAACTCTCCAGCTGACACAAGCATCCTCCAAAAGGGCCTCATAGAAACAGACAACTGGTGCCAGAGCCATGGCCTCAAGCTAAATGCCAAAAAGTGTATAGTCATCCCCTTTGGCAAAAACAAAGTGCCCACAAATTACCACATAGGTGGTAATCCATTAAGTACAGAAGAAGTCATTAGGGACCTGGGGACCCAAGTTGATAGCAATCTCTCATTTGACAACCACGTGGCCAAAGTGATTAGAAAAACATTTTATATAGCCCACCTAATCATGAAGAGATTCACATCTAGATCAGGGGAGGTCATCATACCTCTTTACTCATCCCTCATCAGGCCCATAATTGAGTACAATGCCCCTTTTGGGATGTACCTTACCAGACACCTGCAGCAACTGGAAAGACCCCAAAGGTACCTCACCAAGAGGATCAAAGGGCTCAAACAGATGCCATATGCTGCCCGGTTAAAGAAACTCCAGCTCTACTCAGTGGCATACCGCCTGCTCAGAGGCGATCTGTGCCTGACGTATAAAGCCATGTCCAACCCGGAATTAATGGACATGCTGCACCTCAGAAAATCCAAATCCCATCGAGCTACGCTCGAGAGACTTGAACCTCAGCACTGAAATAAATAGGACATGCTGGAGGGACAGATTCATAACCCAGAGGCTCCCTTCACTCTGGAATAAAATCCCAGTCCAGGTTAGGCAGAGCCCCACATTGACTCTCTTCAAGAGGAATCTTGATGAGTGGATGGGAGATCGTAGGTTTACCCCGGCTATCACTTCTGTGTCACTGTTAGACAGAGGCACAGTATACTAACCTCAAAAAAAGGCATAGCAAAATTTATTTAAAATGGGTGGCGAAAGCCAAACACACTCTGGCTAGGCTTATAAATGCCCTAGGGCAGATAGCCTAGTATGAACCTATGAACCTATGAACCTATAAGTCCACAGAATTCCCACATGGAGAGGAACCTTGTGTTGATGCCCTCATACATGCCTTTCCGGGTTTAGAACAGGTCATTGCACATGTATGCGCTGCTTCTGAAATGGGCATGCCTACCACAGGCCAGTGACATAAGAATACACAGTAACCATAAGAAATGTTGGGACCCACTAAACACAGTCCCAAAACATGGAGACCGAATGGCCAAAAGAATGGACTCAAGTATACCAAGTCTGAGATGCCATTTCTTAGAATATTCCCTTTTCCCCAAGGTATGGTGATCTTGGAGTTGATATTTACACATCCAGAGGGTGTGGGGGGGGGGCTTACCCCCCACAAAAAGAAGTTTTAACTCATTACTTCAGAGTAATGCCTCCAGGTGCATCTGCAGTTAACTTCTACTGACGCCTGCAGGCATCAAATATTACTTGTTCATATTTGCATCAATAATTCCAAAACCATGCTATGTACAAGTTTTTGAAAGATTTCATCTTAAAGCTTACATAATAGCAAACTCAACTGCATTAATATTTGACCTCTGTATAGTGCAGATAATTAGATATTAGGTGTTGTTTTTATTATATTAATTTATATGGATACAATGTTCACATTTTCTAAATATCTCAAAAAACAAACAACACAGGCAGAACTCCTTAGCCTTATATGAAAACTCTCAGATTAATGAATAAAATGCTGCAGACATTATGTGTGTAACTTGAGTGGTTGCTGAGATATTGTAAGTTGTTTACAAAATATTACAAATGTAACAGTTACTGTGTTTACTTACTATGACTTATAAAATTTGGTTTAAGACCTAGAGCCTAAAGAATACTACCACTATAAAAACAGTTTGCTATTTATACTTCTTTCATAACCCCTATGGTTCCAGAGATATAAACATTTATTTGAAATGTGAGGACATAATTTGATTCTATCAAAAGGATTAAGCTTTGCCCATTGGAAGTTACAGTGCAAACTTCCTGAACTCCATTGGAGTGAATGAGTTAAAAGAATAGCGATTTTCAAGATTAGCTCTTCTCCTGTGTTTTTGTTGTTTTTCTTTTTCAGCTTTTTGGCACTCGGCATTTTGAGTGCTGACATTTAAGTAGGGAGCCAAGTACACAAGAGAAACAACATCTGAGCTCCCTGGCCCTGAGATGCAGACAGCACTGAGGATAAACCACAGAATGTGGAGGAAAATTATCCAGACACAGTCTACCACCATACGGTCTGTACTGCTATGACAAGCATGTTGCACCATTATGATCTCCATGTGATGGAGTTCAGATAACATGTTATTGTGGGTGCAGTGAGGGCCAGTGCCAACATGGGTTGCACCACTGCCAGGTACGACCATGGCCAGGCTAGGGTATGTACCCATGTTCAGTGTGTACCAGTGTCATTGCAGGATGTTTGCACAACACCATCATCATAAGCTCCTCATCGATTATGAGATCTAGGACCTGTACCCAAGTACAGGTCAAGCAGTGGCACCCTGTGTATGTCACAAGAAGTCACAAGTCATGGCAGCTTTCCCTCACTAGCACCCATCATCAAAGTTCAGGTCATGCAGTATCACCCCATCCATGTCACAATAAGTCACTAGTCTTGTCAACCCTGTTGGGGAACACACCTAGGCCATCAGGATCCCCATCCTCAATCCCCTATGAAATGTTTTCCCTACAGCCTGTGTGTGTGTCTTTTGTCTCCCACTCAATTTGTGCCAGTCTTATATTACTGTTTCCCCTATCGCCTGTGCAAAGGATGGTGACTGTGATCCATACCATTCTCCACCTTGTATTGTATTGAGATGATGCAAATTGTGACTAGACTGTGAACTGACTAGCAATGCCTGATGGCAAAACTAAATTAATCATATTTAGCCTATGTGACACTGTCAGTTTATGATTGTCATAATCAGTAAATGCCAACGAGATATTACTTTTTTTGATGAGAAGAGAATTTATGCACCACCAAGCTGAAATGCTGTATTGTAATAATCTCCACAAATAACAGCGTGTTAGGCATATGTACGCATTTCTTGAAACAAATTATAAATTCCAAGATCTTTCAGAAATATAGTGAAACATCAAGCCTGTTTAGCAATTAAGTCAGCACTTACTTCATAGAGTTCTCATCAACTGTGCTAACTTGCTTTCACTTAAGTTGTAGTCTTGGTTAGTAGTTCCCATAAAAACTTCAGGATTGATGCCAAGTTAGCAAATGCTTTCAAACTGTAAACTGAAGCCCTTTTTCATTAGTCCAATTCTCATTAAAACCACAAAAGATTTTTATTTCACAGTTTAAAACAACGCTTATTTCCACAGGGCTCTCATCAGCTATGCTGACGTGCTCTCAGTTCACAATAATAAGTTCTGAATAATAATTTTCTTTAAAAGCTTTAGAATGAATCCCAAACTAAAAAGCTCGCTCTGGTGAGCTTATTTAGTAAAACACACACGAAAAGTGCTTTCGGCTGTTAGCCTTCTTCAGATCGATGAAATTTCAGTTTCTTAGTTTCAAAATATAAAATAACTACTAGCCATTCAAATACTTCCATCAACACACACCTTTTTTGTGAACTAATCATGTTCCTTGTATTGAATGGATGTAAGCGTTGTTTTAAACTGTGAAATAAAATTTTTTTATGGTTTTAATGAGACTTGGACTAATGAAAAAGGGCTCCAGTTTACAGTTTGAAAGCATTTGCTAACTTGGCATCAATCCTGGAGTTTTTAAGGGAACTACTAACCAAGACTACAACTTAAGAGTGAAAGTAAGTTAGCACAGCTGATGAGAACTCTGTGAAGTAAGTGCTGACTTAATTGCTAAACAGACTTGCTGTTTCACTATATTTCTGAAAAATCTTGGAATTTATAATTTGTTTCAAGAAATACGTACATACGCCTAACACGCTGTTATTTGTGGAGATTATTACAATACAGCGTTTCAGCTTGGTGGTGCATAAATTCTCTTCTCATTTTTTGTTTTTGTTTGATGCACCTTTAGTGCTTGGGATTTTTTAATTAAGAAGATATTACTTTTTTGTCAGCACCACTGTGCAATGAGCTTATCGTTGTCTGGGGGAAGAGCATTTTCTGCACATATGCAATCCTGTTTCATGCTCCTGACCTCTTCTCCTGCTACTGTTGCTGATGTGTCTGGCACAGTTCCTTACAGATCCATGTCATGGGACTCAGCAACTTGTTTCCATGTAATTATGTTGTGTAATAGAGCACAGACAGCTGCCAGCCTGTTGACTACATCAAGGGTATATTGCAGTGCTCCACAATATGTGTCAAAGCAACAATAACATATCCTTACCACACCAAAGGCATATACAGTGATATTCCTAGTCTTGGGATCAGCATAGGCAGTGCTGTACTATATTTCTACCAGTTTCCAGAATATATACTGGAATCAGAAGCCAGAGTACCCAGTCTCATCTGCAATGAATAAAAAGAATTTGGGGCAGGGTTAGTGGCTACCGTTTCTGAGTCATTAAACATCTGTTTTGCGCAATTAGCCTGCACTTCTGATCCACTTAGCCTTGTAGGAAGTCATCTTACTGGAAGAAATGAAACAGCTGAGACATGTGCCAGATATGTGAATCATGGAAATTGCTGGAGTCTCACTCACACACACTCACACACACACACACACACACACACACACACACACACACACACACACGGACACATGCACACAAAGAAGATAACCTGTTCTACATTGTAGACTACCTGACAATTCAGGAAATAGAAGCCTTTACTGTTCGCAAGTACCTATGACTGAGTCCAGGTGGGGCTTTTATTCTACACATGTACAATTTGTCATGCCGAGTACATCAGAGAGTTTTGTGTGCCATAAAAGCCACTCATAGTAATGTCTCTCTTGTTTACTATCCTAGAGTACTAGATATGCTCTTTCATGAGCACAAGCATAATGTTGAGAATCTTGTTAAGTATTCATAGGTTCATAGCCTAGCCAAAAAAGGTACCCTGGCTTTTGCTACCCAAAAAATTATTTTCCTGTGCCCCTGTCGAGCAGAGCCACAGAAGTGATCCCAGGGGTGAATTTCCTATTTCCCATCCAATCATCAAGATTTTACTGAGGAGCTCTGTTTGACATAGATAGGTAGCCTATTCCAGAGTATGGGAAGTCTCTGGGACAGGAATCTATCCCTCCAGCATGTTCTGTTTATTGTGGTGACAAGGTTTCGGTCCCTACAGCATGTAGTTCAGAGGGATTGGGATTTCTTTAAGTGGAGCATGTCCAACAGCTCTGGGTTTGACATAGCTTTGCATGTTAGGCAGAGATCGCCTCTGAGTAGGCGATATGCAACGGAGTAAAGCTGGAGTTTTTTGAGATGGTCTGCATAGGGTATCTGTTTGAGGCCAGTAATCCTCTTTGTGAGGTATTTCTGTGGCCTCTTCAGTTATTGTAGATGTCTTGTGAGGTACATACCAAAAGGGATGCTGTACTCTATAATGGGTCTAATGAGTGATGAGTAGATGGGAAAAAATTACCTCTTTTTTTCTGGATGAGAAACCTTTTGTGATAAGGTATGCCATGTAGAAGGATTTCCTGACCACTGTAGCAATGTGATTATCAAAGGAGAGACTACTGTCCATCAGTGTCCCAAAGTCTCTTATCACACTTTCAGTGTTAAGTAGACTACCACCTATGTGGTAGTTCATGGATACAGAGTTTTTACCAAAGGGGATGACAATGCACTTTTTGGCATTGTGCTTCAGGACATGGCTTTGACACTAGGCATCTGTCTCAGTGAGGCCCTTTTGTAGGATGTCCACATCGTTAGGAGTTTCGATTATGGCTCCCAGTTTGCAGTCATCTGCAAATTTTGATAGCCACAGACCATCTGTGTTAGCCTGTACTTCAGAGAAGTATATACCACACAGGAGAGTTCCCAGGACTGAACCCTGTGGTACTCCACTTGTCACCAGACCTCTCAACCGTCCTGAATTACTCATTTTTTACCAAGTTTTGGGGTCCCAATAATGGGGTGCCACGATTCCCAAGTGGCACCCCATTATTTCTGATTTTTTAAAAGTATTTATTTGATTTTTGCATTTTTGGGGCTGACGTCATCACGTGTGCGATGACGTCAGCTCCGTCAACATGCAGCGCATCTATTTGAATACTGTAGGACTGAACGAGCCGCTGCAGGAGGATTTATTTACTTTTTAAGCCAGGGATTGGAAGTTTATGAACGAGCCACAGCAGGAGGATTTATTTATCAGAATCTACTGCCGTTCGGGCAGGAAGAAAGAACACAGACTATCTAACCTGCGGCAGGAACTGAAAAAGGTACTTTGCACAACCAGGTTAGGATTTATTTATCATGCAGCCAGGTTAGGATTTATTTACTGTACTGCCATTGTCTGCTATTTAACGAACAAGCCGCAATTATTATCATGCATTTATCAGACTGCAGAAGGTACTTTGCACAGCCAGGTTAGGATTGCCGCAAGTATAATCATGCATTTATCAGAATGCAGAAGGTACTTTGCACAGCCAGGTTAGGATTTATTTATTGTACTGCCATTGTAATTATCATGTACTTTGTACAGCCAGGTTAGGATTACTGTACTGCCGCTGCTGTTTAACAAACAAGCCGCAATTAGTATCAGCCAGAGCAGGTACTGCCGTTGTCTGTTGTTTAACAAACTAGTTATCATGCACTGCCGTTCAGGCAGGAAGAACACATAACCCACAGCTAAGGGACAAGGGTTTATTTATCACTGCCGTCAGAAGGGTGTGTGAAAATGCCCCAATGCCATTTATATTCAAGCTGGCCATAATCAAGGATTTTCCAGAAACATATCCATCCCAAGTGAATAGCAATGATTGCATAATATTATTACAGGTTTGGTACCCTTTGAACTGACGTTAGTCAAAACTGGACCAATATGGAACTCAGAAGTAATTTTAAAAGTCAGGACAGTTGTGAATAATTTATAGTCACGATTCAACACAGAAATTGTCTGTAAAATACTGCTTGCTTTACATTATGCCCAATCTTTTGGTGTCACTGAAATTACTGCTAGTTTCCAGCTTAAATCCTTAACCGTGATGCCATTTTCATGTGCTTTTGCAGAACTGGGGATTGTTATTGAGCTACCTTGAAAGGAAGGGTGTGTGTGTCTGCTCAAATCCTTAAACGCAATGTGAGGCATGCTGAGCCGTTTTCATGTGCTGCTGCTGCTGCTGGTGCTGGATATTTACTGACTCTGAGCTGGAGCTGCCTGGAAAGGTAGGAAGAGGGTGTGTGTGTGTAAAGCTGGATAGAATGAGTTGTTTTTGCTGCCAAGCTGGATATTTTTTTAATGAGCTGTTGTGTGTGCTGGATATTTATTTAAAGAATGTGTGCTCTGGATATTTATTTAATGAGCAATTGAATGTGCTGGATATTTATTTAATGAGCCGTTGTGAGTGCTGGATATTTGTCTATTGAGTGTGTGTGTGCTGGATATTTGTCTATTGAGTGTGTGTGTGCTGGATATTTGTCTATTGAGTGTGTGTGTGCTGGATATTTGTCTATTGATTGTGTGTGTGCTGGATATTTGTCTATTGAGTGTGTGTGTGCTGGATATTTGTCTATTGAGTGTGTGTGTGCTGGATATTTGTCTGTTGAGTGTGTGTGTGCTGGATATTTGTCTGTTGAGTGTGTGTGTGCTGGATATTTGTTTATTGGTTGTGTGTGTGCTGGATATTTGTCTATTGAGTGTGTGTGTGCTGGATATTTGTCTATTGAGTGTGTGTGAAATTGAAAAAAAGTTTGAGAAGCTATGCAAGATGCCCATGGCTTACACTAGTCATTCTATTACATATATATATATATATATATATATATATATATATATATATATATATATATAAGTGTGTGTCTAAGTAGACTTTTTTATGATGGAAATGTTCTGAATTGATCAGTTTTGTCATTACGGGTTCATGCATTTTGTTTCATTGCCTACTGGAAAAATGTTCAAACAATAAATTTATAATGCGGTCCCTCCAAGTCTAAAAAGTGTCCTATATTATACAAGGATTATAATTTAATAAAGTCTGGAAGGTGTATTGAAGAACACGTGTATGTTTATTGTTGTGTATGCAAGGGGCCTATGATTTGAAAACAGCCCAAAGGTAATCTTTATCCACCACTGGCCAGATGCATTTTCTTTGGATGTGGTGTGGGTTTCAATGCTGTTTCAATGAATGTGAGTTTCAAGGTCAGAGAAGTTTTAATGCTAAGTCTGTTTTCATTGTGAGGCAGTATTTCTTTGTTTAGCAGATATCTATTAGTGTTTGTTTGCACATTGTTCTATAAAATGTAGAAATAAAATCCAAATAATTATTGTAGAAGTAAAGCAGTATGCACATTAGTGTTTATGGTAAATGGGGTGAAATAGCCTGGTAATGGGACATTGAAATGGCTGCAGGGGGACTCTGGTGCCATATTTTGGTTGTCTGTTCTTCAGTTTGTGTTTGAAAGTTGGTATCCTACAATTCCACGGGAGTGGGTGTGGTTGCATAATTATGCACACAAATTTTATGTTAATCAGCATACAGATTTGTACCTATTTGTCATGGGTCTTGTCCAGATTTTTGATGTTTCCAGGTTGAGAGGTATGTTTTTCACTGGTCTGAAGTCGGATTTGGAGTCTGCTACTTTCACAGTGTGGGTTCTATCCGTGAGCCACTTGGCAACCCATCTTGTGACATAGGGATTTGTACCTAGTTTAGTGAGTTTATCTATAATTCTAGAGTGGGGGATGGTATCAAAAGCCTTGGTGAGATCTAGATAGGCTGTGTGAACCACCTTACCCTCATCTATGGCTTTGGTGACTGCTTCAAAGAAGCCTATCAGGTTTAGGAAACATGAGCTGCCTTTTACAAACATACAAACATACTCATATTCATGAGACAAATACCTGTGATATACAAAGTAAGCCACCAGCTGGCTTGTGAAAAAACTCCTGTAGCTAACATAGTAAGGGTTACATGTATCTTGGTCTCCACAAAGACAGCAATAAAGTACAGTAAAATCTTTTCATAACAGTAGATGTCCTCTTCACTGTTGCAGTATCCATAACTAAAGGGATCTCCCGCCCAGGGCAGCCTGACGCTCTACCAGTATACAAAAGCCTAATGATCTTGTATGTGTCGTTTGCCACATTTATGCTCCCAGCACAGAATGTAGGGCATAAAAGGGACATACGCATGCAACTACCAAGAACTAAATTTCCACAGAAGAGAACAGTCTCCGTGGGACAAAGGAGTCCATGCACATCCAGGGGAAAGAAATGCAGAATAAAAATGGAAACCATCAGCAAGAAGGGAATCTAAAACAAAAAAACAGAAAAAACAAGAGAGGGTTGGAGGAAGGGAGCAAATACTGCAACAGTGAAGAGAAGGACATCTACTGTCATGGGAAGATTTTACACAACTGTACTATGACCTTCTATATTACTTTACAGTAACTAAGACAGAAGGGAGAGTAAAAACGCTCAAGAAACAGAATGGGAGGTGCAAGGCTGAGAAGAGCCCTCAACAGACTCACATAAAACGGTTTCAGAAAAACCTACTCTGGTCCTGGAAACTTATAATGCTTAGTAAAGGTATGCAGTGAAGACCAAGTAGCAGCTTCAAGGATGGAATTGGTGTCCAAACCCTTGAAGAAGGCACCAGAAGCGGCAACAGCTCTAGTGGAATGAGCTCTAACAGAAGTAGACAGAGATTTGCCATGAAAAGAATAACAAAAGGAAATGGTCTTAGATATCCAGGAGAAGATTAAGATACAGCCAAACCCAATGTCTTGGGGTGAAAGGAAACAAAAAGCTTTAGTTTTATCTAAATAGTACCTGAGCTGTCTGTGCACTTCAAAGGTATGCAGGACCCTCTCACTAGCAGACTGAAAAGGTAATAAGGGAGGGAGTTGTACTGATTGATTCAAGGACAACTCATTTACTACCTTGGGCATAAAAGAAAGATTACTACAAAGGGATACCGTGTCCCTGTGGGGGAAAAAAGGATGAATAGCCATAAGGCCCAGAGCTCAGGAATCATCTGAGCAGAAATGAGAGCAAGCAACAAAATAGTCTTCCAGGTACAGTGTTGCAAAGAAGCAGAATCTGCAGGCTTAAAAGGAGTATGAGTACATTTTTCTAACACAAAATTAAGGTACCAAGGAGGATGAATAGGTTTCCTTGGAGGTCTAATATGCAAGACGCCATTAAGAAATTGTTTGACCTCAAATGAGAAGTCAAAGGAGGATTCAAGGACAGATAAGCAGAAATGTCTGTCAAATGGGCCTTCACAAAAGGATAGACCAGGCCAGAGTAGAGCAACTCACACAAAGAAGAGAGGGCCAGAGTGACCCTCACTGAAAATGGGTCCCTTTTACAAGCATGATGTCAGGCATAAAATCTTATCCATTTGGACATATAAGATTTTCTGGTTGAGGGTTTCCTTGTCTCCTGTAAAATCCTGAGCATGTCCTCAGAAAAGAGGTGCCTGAAAGGGATCAAAACCTTATCACCCACAGCATCAGTTAAAGAGTGGACAAGTGAGGATGGTTAAGAGACCCCTTGTCCTATGTGAGGAGAGCCAAGTGGTGAGGTAACTTGTGGTGATTATTCCTGGTCAGATGCATTAACAGGGGGAACCAATGCTGTCTTGGCCAAATGGGAGTCATTGGCAAGATTTTTGAGGAGTCCAACTGAATAAGTCTTGGAAGGAGAAGAAGAGGAGGGAACACATAAAGAAACATCCCCTTCCAAGAGAAAGAAGCCAGACTGCCAGATGGCATGGCACTCTGGAACAGAAAAGAGAAGCTGCCTGTTCAGAGGGGAGGCAGAAAGATCTACCTGAGGAATACCCCACCAATGTACAATGCCCAGAAACATGTTTCTGTGAAGCATCCATTCATGAGCCTATGTTTTGGAGCTACTCAGAGAGTCTGCCACTAGATTGTGCTCTAAAGGAATGTATACTTGCTGAAGATTTAACTGCTAACTGAGAGCCACCTCTCAAGTCTGAAGAGCCATCCTGCAGAAGACATAAGATTTTGTGCCTCCCTGCTTGTTGACATACCACATCACTGTAGTGTTGTCTGTGTACAACTTCAAGGGGTCTGGAGAGAACATGGATCAAAAAGCTTGAAGGGCCAAAATCTAAACTCTTATCTCTCTGATGTTGATATGATCTGGCTTCTGATGGGGATGCCAGAGACCCTGAACTTTCAAGTGACTAAAAGAAGCCCCCACCCCATGTCTGAGGCATTGGTAGACAGTTCTTGATAAGGGACTGGAGACTGAAAGGGCCAGCCTTGGTTGAGAGCAAATTATTGAATCCACCACTCAAATTCCTTCTTTAGATGGGGACAAAGAGGTACACTGAAATCAAGAGGGTGACAATGTTGCAGCCCGACTGACTTGAGGTAACACTGAAGCTTCTGCATATGCAGTCTGGCAAGAGGAAACACTGGAATAGAAGAGACCATGAATCCCAGGCCCCAAATAAACTCCCTGGCTGCCATGGCAGTCAGAGGAAGAAGAGACTGAAAGAAGGCTGTCAATGACAAAACTTTTGGAGGGTAAAGGGAGGCCAACACTGGCACTGTTCGAATCCTGCATCCCAGATACGCATGATAATGAGAGAGAGTCAGGACGGACTTCTGGAAGTTGATAGTGAACCCCAGACTTTAAAGAGAAATGGTGATCTTTAGATCCTGTAACAGATGACTGGAAGAAGGCACCTGAAGCAACAGGTCATCTACATAAGGAAAAATCTGAATGCTTTGGAGCCTGCAGTAGGTAATTCCAGGAGCTAGTCATTTTGTGAATACCCTCAGAGCAGAAGAGAGGCCAAAGGGCAAACCAGAGAACTGAAAATGAAAGGAAGACACACAGAAATGTAAAAACTTCCTGAAAAGTGAGTAAATAGGAATATGAAGGTAAGCATCTTTCAGATCCAAAGATATCAGAAAATCCTGGGGTAATAAAAAGAAAACAGGTTTGAAGAGTAAGCATCTGAAATGAAGTGATTTTGAGAAAAGTGTTGAGCCGGGAGAGATCCAGAATAGATCTCCAAGTCTCCTTTTGAGGAACCAGGAACATCCTGGAATAAAAATCCTTTTCAATTTGGGAAGGGGGGGGGGTTGAATGTTTCCTTGGTTCACCAGGGACCATAGAACCTGTGAGAAATGAGGAAGTTGCTCTAGGGGAGCTTGAGGAATCCCTGATAAAAAGCAGGGAGAGGCTTCCATACCATGAAGTAACCCTGATGGATGATAGAAAGAACCAAAGAGTCAGAAGTGGTGAGGCACCAATTTGGAAGACAAAGGGAAAAGGATAGACACAAAGAAACCTGGTCTAAAAAAAAGAGGGACAAATTGTCAAAGAGAAGCAGGCTTATTTATTTATTTTATTTTATTGCATTTATTTACCAGGAAAGTCCACTGGGCCTAAAAGAGCACATTTTCAGTGGAGGCCTGGGGAGAAAAGATACGTCAAGAACATAGATACAGAAAAAAATTAAACATTAATTGATGCAGAAGTAGAAACAGTGTTACACATAGTGATTACAGTACTATATACATAAAAGCAGGAATTTAGCTGGTTTGATTACAGTATTATATACAGAATAGAATATACACATAAAAGCAGGAATCTAGTTGGTTTGATTACAATAATATATACAGAATATATACATAAAAGCAGGAATTTAGCTGGATGCCAGATGAAGTCACTCAGATAGATATAAACAGAAATATATTAATCAGCATTATTGGACCAGTATCAACAAGTGATAAAAAAATAATAAATATGGAGAAAATATCATCAGTCATCAATCAGTAGTAGCAAAAAGCATAGACAATTTTCAGATTTGGCAAGTAATGTCGAGAGAGCAGGACAGTCTGTGGGTCTGTAGATTATTTTGTGTGCTGTAGTTAGCTGGGATAATGAGAGATGGTGGGGAAGTTTCCAGCCAGCCTAATTGTTTCAGTGAGTTACAGTGGTGGGACGAGAATTTGGCCTTGGGGCAAATTTAGCTATTCTGTTGTAACACGTATCAAGTTTGGATTTTGTAGAAATTTGGATATTAGTGAGGAGAGGGGCACCATAAAGAAGAAAGGATAATAAAAAGGTGGTTGCAAGGATTTGTCTAATAGAGAGGCTAATAAAGTGTTGGCGCCTGTACAGCATACGGAGATTTTGGTGTGTATTTTTGATGTTATTGTTTATGTGTAGGTCAGAGTTAAGGTTTTCATCTATAATAATGCCTAGTAACTTAGGAGTGGGACAACTTCTACAGTGATATTGTCTTGGGCTTGTATAGTTAAGAGTTTTTTTTTTATCTAGGGGAGTGGTTTTCTTAGGGGTAAAAAGTACTAGTTTAGTTTTTTTGGATTTAGGGCAAGATGATTGTTAAGCATTCATGATTCAGTAGAGGTAAGGACATTCTGGGTGATTTGCTGGAGTTCCGAGCTGGAATTTCCAGTGCTTATTATTGTAGAGCCATCAGCATGCTGGATTACTGAACATTGTGGGGGAGTGGAGTGAACGTTGTTAATAAAGATGCTAAATAAGAGAGGATGGAGCCTTGCAGTACCCCTGTGGAAGTATTAAGAAAGAGAGAGTAAGACTGTAGCCATTTGGTGGATTTCTGCCTACTGGAGAGATAGCTATTGAACCATTGTAGGGTAGGTGGGGAAATGTGGAGGGTGAGTAGTTTAGAGCAGAGGATGGTGTGAGAAATGGTATCAAAAGCTTTGGAGAGGTCGAGAAAAAGACAAGCAATTATTTTACCAGAATCCTGTGCCCAGTTAACTGTATCAAGTAAGGAGAGGAGGGCAGTAGTGGTGCTGTGTCCTGGTCTGAAATAATGCTGAGTGGGTGAGAGAATTTGGTTTTCAAGCAGGCGGTTGAGGAGTTGGGCATGAGGCCTGGCAGGGTTACCTGTGAACAAAAGCAAATCTAGAAGGATAATTCCTCTGGAATTTAGGGAATGGAGAAACAAAAATATGTTTAAGGTCCTGCAAGGCTTTGCCTTTCTTTTGAAGAGACTTGAATGTGTCAGCAGTAGCAGCCCCAAAAAGATGTTTTTTATCCAAAGGACCATCCAAAAACTTGGCCTTAATGTCCTCAGACAGAGACTGGAGACAAAGCCAAGAATAACACTTCATAACAGACCCAAAAACTGCAGCAGCATCATAGCTACACTTGATAGATTGATGAGCCACATGGCAAGCAGAAACAAAAATAAATAAGGCAGAGGATTTGCCCTCAGAATCAGGGAACTCAGAAATAACCTAACAAGCCTGAGCAACATACTGGAAAATAACAAGATACAACCAAACACCCTAATATGGGGTGATTTCAACTACCCTGCCATTAACTGGGAAAACTACTTGTGTACCAACACCTTTGCCCAACAGTTCCTGGAATTCATAAATTCCAATGCCCTGGATCAACTAATCCAAAGTCCCATCAGGGGCTCCAATATCCTAGACCTGGTCATTACCAACATGGAAAATTGATGCTCCAAACCTATGGTCACCCCCTCGTTGGTCAGATCTGACCATAAGCTAATCACCCTTAACATCCATATCCCACACCCACCCCCCCAGTAAGGAAACCTCCATAAAAAACTTCTCCAAAGCCAACTTCATGCTACTCAAGTCAGAAGTGACAAACCTCATGACACCCATGCAGACGGGAACTGAAAGTTCAACTGCTGTATCCTACACTAAGGCACTGTACGAGCACATCCACTCATGCATGAATCGTGGCATACCAAATAGAACCAAGATGCTCTCCTCCAAAAAAAGGGAAGCCAATCTAGTGGTCCCCTGCCATAAACAAACTTTACAACAAAAGGAAGAAACTGTTGCAGAAAAGAGGAAAATCCCAGGATGCAAAAACTCCCTTACCAGCCTCAGTAAGAAGCTGAGATCCCTCATAAAATCCTCCAAAGCTAGTTATGAAAATAAAATTGCCAAAGATTCCAAAGACAACCACAAGGCATTCTATAACTATGTCAAGAATCTAAATGGAAATGCTCAGATCTGCTCTGAGCTACAACAGAATGGCATTAAATATACTGATCCCAAGGATATTGCCAGTATCCTGGAAGATCGATTCAGTGCCAACTTTACCCCCCTCTCACCCCCTAAACGGCCCATCTCAATACAGGAAGACTGCCAAATTCCTGTAATAATGGCCACACAGGTAAAAAACACACTCTCCAAAGCTAAGAATACAGCATCCATGGGACGAGATGACATCTAGGGCTGTGTGCTACATGAACAACAAAATGAACTGGCACCTCATCTAAGTGTCATGTTTAATCATAGCCTCACCTCAGGCTTTATTCCCACTGAGTAGCGCACAGCTACAGTTATCCCACTATACAAGGGAGGATCCATCTTAGATCCCTGGAACTACTGCCCCATCAGTCTGATGAGCCTGATCTGCAAGGCCATGGAACTTATTATCATGGAACTTATAAACAAAGACATTGGCAATCTTCAAACACTGGACCTCACCCAGTTTGGGTTCATGAAGGGCCGATCTTGTCTCCTGAACCTGATTGACTTTTTCGAATCAGTCTCAGGAGCCGTGGATGAGGGTAAGGTGGTCCACACAGCCTATCTAGACCTTGCTAAGGCCTTTAACACCATCCCCCACTCTGGAATCATGAATAAACTTACTAAGCTGGGCATTGATCCCTATGTCACTCAATGGGTTGCCAACTGGCTTACTGACAGAACCCACACTGTAAAAGTAGCCAACTCCAAATCCAGCTCCAGACAAGTGAGAAGTGGAGTACCTCAGGGTTCAGCCCTGGGACCGCTCTTGTTTGGCATCTACTTCTCTGAAGTACAGGCCAACACTAAAGGACTCTGGCTAACAAAGTTCGCAGATGACTGCAAACTGGGAACCATTACTGAATCCCCAAATTATGTGGATACTCTACAAAAGGGCCTTACATAAACAGATGCTTGGTGCCAGAGCCATGGGCTCAAGCTCAATGCCAAGAAATGTATAGTTATCCCCTTTGGGAAAAAACTTGTACCCGTGAATTACCACATAGGTGGCAGTACACTAAACACTGAAAGTGCGATAAGAGATTTAGGAACACAGGTGGACAGTGGTCTCAACTTCGATAACCACATCGCCACAACAGCCAGGACATCCTTCTATGTGGCACACCTTATCACTAAGGGTTTTTCATCCACAATAAAAGGAGGTCATTGTCTCACTGTACTCATCCCTCATTAGACCCATTATAGAATACAACGTCCCATTTGGTATGTACCTCTCAAGACATCTGCAACAACTGGAAAGGCCACAGAAATACCTCACTAAAAGAATCACAGGCCTAAAGCAGATGCCCTACGCTGACCGTCTTAAAAAACTCCAGGTTATATTCTGTTGCATATCGTCTACTCAGAGGCAATCTCTGCTTAACATACAAGGCCATGTCAAACCCAGAGCTGTTGGACATGCTACACTTAAAGAAATCCCAATCCCTCAGAGATACATGCTCCAGCGATCTAAACTTTGTCATCACAATAAACAAAACATGCTGGAGGGATAGGTTCCTGACCCAGAAACTCCCCAGACTCTGGAATAGACTGCCCATACATGTCAAGCAGAGCTCCTCTTTGGCCCTCTTCAAAAGGAACCGTGATGATTGGATGGGAGAAAGGGAATTTACCACAGGGATCATGTCAGTCACCCTGCTAGACAGGGGTCCAGGGAAGTAAATAATGTGGGAAGAAATAGCCAGGGAATTGTTATGGCTAGGCTTGTATAGGCCCTAGGGCCAATAGCCTAGTACCAGCCTATGAACCTATGAACAAATCAAGGCCAGAGTATACTTGGTCATGTGGATCTGGTAATTAACAGCCCTAAAGGCCAAAGTAGAAGTAGTGTAAACTTTCTTACCAATCCTCTCCATTGCCCTACTATCCTTATCAGAAGGCAAAAGTTTGGAAGAGGGCAAAAGCTTAGAAGGTTTGTCAAATGAGACTGACACTACAGCAGGATCAGCAAAAGGACATTTAAATAAAAACTGACAATCCTTAGGAATCTTATTGAGTCTATCAGTTTTCTTAGGAGAAGGAGGCTGAGAATCAGATTTGGAAGCAGCAAAGAAAGTATCTAAGAAGGCAGCCAACACAGGAGGAACTGCCAATGGCTTAGGAGTATCCACCTGAAGCAGCTCATAATGTCTTCTCTGAATAACATACTCTTGAGAAGAATCGCATTAAAGTATTCCATCAACCTTGTCCCCAAAGGACAATTCCTCAAAAGGAGACTCAGGGCTAACAGACTCCTCTTTATCAAAACCGTAAGTCAAAGGTGAAGGCATCTGTGAAGAATAGGACAAAGACTCCTCATTGGATACTGAATCCTCGTCTGAGGAATCCAGTTCCATAAGCCATTTAAAAGAGGTAGAGGTCCATGGAGGACTAGGAACTAAAACCCCATGAGGAGGCTTTAAGGACATTAAGGCAGAAAATAACCCCTGAGTAAAAGCCTGTCACTCACTTTGTGGATTCCTAGAAGCAGAAGAAACATGTTTAATTTTTTTCTTTTTCAAGGGAACTTCCTGAGAAGGTTTAGATCCAGGATGAACTTCTTCCCCAAGTAAAAACTGAGGAACTCCCCTAGGCCCCTCAGAAAAAATCAACTGTGGTTCCCTCTGAATATCCGAGATGGACGCCTGCAAAGCCTCTTTGGACGTGCTGCCAGACGGATCCTCACTGGCCTCCAACATGGTCACTGCAGAGAAATCCAACAACACAGCCAGGTAAGCCTCCAGGTTTGTAACAGCCTCAGGAGACACACCTAGCAGAGGCTGGACAGAGGAAAATTTCAGTTCTACCTTTTTCAACTTCTTCTTCCCTAAAGGCTGATCCTCAGGCAAGAGATTACTTCAATAGTATCTTTAGCGAGTAGCTTAATATGTTGGTTCTCAAGATACAAGGAAAGGGATGAAAGTCTACTGTGAAGGGTTTCTGGAACAAATGCCTGACAAATAGAACAACACGTATGGTCATGAGAAGGATTTAAGCAAAAAAGACACTTATTGTGGCTGTCTCTATGGGGAATATGTCTCCCACACTGGCATTTACTCTTCCTGGATGATATTAACCTCAAGGAACACAAAAAAATGAGAAAAACCAAAATCCCCAATGGGACACTTATGTTACAAAAATAGCAAACAGGCATAGGAAGTCACTGGAGAATGAAAATGTGCACAACTGACAGAAGATGGACACAGGTAAACAGACAAATGGTGTAAAAGATATGCTCAGACTGGCAGCAAAGAAGTTCTGTTTTTAGTAAGTCTGAACATCACCTTTATGCCCTATGTTAAGCAGGGAGTATATGGTGATGTTTGGCATACCTTTTAAATTCAGAAGTCTTTGGAAAACTGGCTGGATGTTGGGCTTCCATGGCAGGGAATATCATATCATGAAGAATACTGCAGCAGTAAATGTAAGGACATCTGCCAATAGTTTAGGAGTATCCACCTGAAGCAACTCATAATGTCTTCTCTGAATAACAGACTCTTGAGAAGAATCCCACTTAAAGTATTCCATCATCCTAGAAATTGTGCCCCAAAGGACAATTTCTCAAAAGGAGACCCAGGGCTAACAGACTCCTCTTCATCAAAACCATAAGCCAAAGGTGAAGGCATCTGTGAAGAATAGGACAAAGACCCCTCATCAGACACTGAATCCTCATCTCAGAAATCTGGCTCCCCAAGCCATTTAGAAGAGGTAAAGGTCCATGGAGAAGCAGGTACCAAAACCCCT
Source organism: Protopterus annectens (assembly GCF_019279795.1). Taxonomy (NCBI): domain Eukaryota; kingdom Metazoa; phylum Chordata; order Ceratodontiformes; family Protopteridae; genus Protopterus; species Protopterus annectens. The sequence continues at coordinate 288,107,812 of NC_056751.1, read as the reverse complement.
TGACGAGGCTTTAGGGCCATCAAGGCAGAAAACAAATCTTGAGTAAACTCTTGCCATTCCCTTTCTGGATTCTTAGGATGGACTGAAACATGCTTCAGTTTTTATCTTTTCTTGGAAGGGACATCAACACTAACAAACACCAGAGGTTCTGGCCCTTGGTAAGATTTGATAAGAGAACCCAGATCCTCCTCCCTGACCAATATCTGTGAAATCCCTCTAGGACCCTCTGAGATTATCAACCATGGTTCCCCCTTGATTTCCAGAGCTGAAGCCTGCAAAGATTCAGAGGACATCTGACAAGACAAATCCATGCAGGCCTCATACTGGGTAGGAGCAGAGGAATCTGCAGTAGATACCAAACAACCTACTGAGCTATTACTTGCATCTAGAGGGACATCCAGCAGAGGCTGGAAAGCTAAAGAATCCCACCGAGACCTCTAGGTCACCTTCTTACCTAGTGAACATATCTCTGGGTTAAAGGATTCTGCCATGGTACCCTGGGCTAACTGTTTAAGCCATTGGTTTTCAAAATAAATGGCCAGGGAAGACAAACAGCTTCTGAGTGTCTTAAGCACAAATGTCATATAAACAGTACAAGAGGTATGGTCATGGGAAGCACCTAAACAAAAAAATCACTGTTCGTGATGATTCTTATGGCCTCCCGCGCTGACATTTTCCCTTCCTGGATGACATGAACTCTAGGTAACAAAATAAAATACAAGACCAAGAAAAGTAAAAAAAAAAAAAAAACAACCCCAATGGTGCACTTATCTGGTGGCTAATATTCAGTACAGCAACAAGACATTCAGACCAATTAGCAATAATGGAGTTCAAACTGGTGGCAAAGATGTTCTGGGTAGTTGCATCCATTCGTCCCTTTTATGCCCTACATTCTATATGGAGAGCATAAATGTGACATAAGGCTCATACAAGATCATTAGGTTTTGGTATACTGGCCGAGTGTCAGGCTGCCCTGGGTGGGAATCCCTTTGGTTTTGGATATTGCAACAGTGACAGAGAAGGACATCACATATTCCCCTAGATTCAGCATGTGGGCAATACATGTGTACCAGACTCTTTAATATGTTCACATCTACACAGAAGTGGTCAATTATTTGCTGGTCAATCGTGTTATTTTTTTCCTTTATACTTTTTACCCCATTGTCACTTATCTACTGGTCAGTCATGCTATTTTTTCCTTTATATTTTTTACTCCATGCCCTTTTGCCCTGTGGTCAATTATCTGCTGGTCAGTCATGTTATTTTTTTCCTTTATATTTTTTACCCTATGTCTACTGATCATCAAATCTCCCCAGCTGAACTCATGCTTATTTTTCAGAGCCATCCAGGGAGATCCTTATTATATGTTATCTACTACCTAAATCTTAGTCATGGTGACAGTCTGCCACTATGTGAACCAGAACAGGATCAGCTTTTCCAAGAATGAATAAGTGTTGCTGAGCACAGACTGCTACCATCCTAGAATTCTGCCAATATGTACAATCCACACATCCCAGCATTATGTATTTTTATTACACTTTGGTACAATGCTATTTGACATGTTATGTTTTTAACTCCTGCACTGTGTATGTTAAAGGTTAATATACAAAAATAGTCAGTTGTTTTCTCTCTCTCTATCTCTGTCTGTCTCTTTCTCACACACACACACACACACACACACACACACACACACACACACACACACACACACACACACACACACACTAAGATATATGCAAAGAGTAAAACAGTCAAATTAAATTTGCCTCACAGATTCTTTGTCCCCGAATCTATGCTTGGAGATAGGCAGTGGTGGGTGTTAACATGGTAGCTAGAAGGGAAGAAAAGGAAAAAAGGGATAGTAAGGGTAGATTCAGAGAATCAGGTAGATCATAGGTCTGATAGGTCTGAGGACAGGAAGTGAGGTAGTAAGTGTTAATGACTGGGGAGAATGGATTTATATTGGTAGGGTAATGATAAATCAGCCTGTTTGACTCTAAAGTTAGTAGCTTGCTTCTGGTATCTATTCTCAACTGCCAACAGCAACCAGTATTGAGATTCTTTAGCAGGCACTAGGCCAGGTGGCTTTAAGGTAAGTCAGTTTCCCTCCCCTCTCTTCCTTTAAGCTAGTTTATAAAGACTGAGTGACAGCTTACTGTGCCTGTGGAAGGGTGAGCTGCTATTTAGTGAACTGTACCACAATGCTGCTTTTAGCTAGCATGCTGAGGCAAGAGTCCTGCCACACTGCCAGTATTTGTTGTTTTGTCTGCCACACTGCCAGTATTTTTTGTTTTGTCTGCCACACTGCCAGTATTAGTTGTTTTGTCTGCCGCACTGCCAGTATTTGTTGTTTTGAAGGTTGGTAATCATGATGTTGCTTCCTAGTCTGTCTAGGATATGGAGGTTAGTGTTCTGGCATGCTGCCATACTTGGAGTTTCTATGCTGATAATATTCGTTGATGGTTTATATCTGAACTGAGTGATGGCCATTCTTTGTTATCAATTTATTTGCAATCAAATCTAATCAAACTGTCCGTGCTGGTGTCTTTATTGTGTTGGGACAAGGGATTTGGGGAAAAAAATGAAGTTTGCTTTACAGTCTGTTTTTTGTCTTGAATAGTGCCAGGAGGTACATGGTGCTGTTTGCTGCTATAGTAGCTGGAAGGAAACAAGGGGTGCGAAGCATAGCGGTAGGTTTAGGGAATCAGGCAGATGACACGTCTTATGGCAGTAAGTGAGGTAATGAATGGTAAGGGATGGGGGACGGATTGATATATTCTGAAAGGGCAATGATATGTCTGCCTCTTTGGCATTAAGGTTAGGAGCTTGCTAGAGAGATAGTTATTTATTGCATGGTGAGGGGAAGAAGGGACCTCCTCTTCTTTTTTTTTTTTTTTTTTTTTTTTTTTTTCAAAACAGGTTTATTGTTTTAACATATAAGAGAAATATCATAACAATTTTATACAAGTAATTAAAAATAGGTATTCTTATAATATTCAACAAAACAACTAAAGTATTTACAAAGACATCCACTACAATCAGATCAATTAATTAAACTAAAATACCATGTTATTGAAATTAAAATTTTTTTAACAAATTTTGTAAATTATCCCATACAATATAATAAGATGTTTTTCTATTTGTTCTTGTCCTGATTGTGTTTATTTCCATATGGCACACTATATTCATAACATTTTTAAATTCATTGAACAAAGGAGGTGTATCTGAAATCCAATTTCTAGTTATTATTTTCCTAGCCACTGCTAGAATAGACCATAACAAGGGAAGCTTAACCTTTTTAACACTTTGAGATACAGGTGTGCTGAATAATATAAGAGATTTAGAAATAACGAAATTATCTGTAAAAAGAGCCTGCAAAAATTCATTAATTGACTTCCAGTATTCTTTCAATTTTATACAGTCATAAAACATATGAGCCCAGTCAGCATTAATTTCTACATTACATCTCTTACATAAATTATCTTTATTATTTATTTTATTCATCATCAAAGGTGTATAAAAATATCTATGTAAAAATTTCCATGTATAAAGTCTCCAGACAATGGAAGACGTAGTTCTATAAGCAGATTCCAATATATATTGTTTATATTATTGATTTGGTGGGTCCCCATTAATAGAAGTGAAATAATTCCAGTATGAATCTACACTGTAAAAAGTTTCTTGTCTGATAATTTTATGTATGTATGAAAGATTACCTTTATCAGAAACTTTAAGGGACCTCCTCTTCTGAATGGAAAGGAAGTTCTTCTTTTTCCTCCCTTCTTTTCAACTAGTTTATAAAGAGTGATCTTGCATTGCTTGTGGAGGGGTCTGTTGCTATTTACTGAGTGGTGTCATAATACTGCTTTTGGCTAGAATACTGAGGTGGGTGTTCTACTATGCTGCCATTGTTTGGTGCTTTGAAGGTTGGTAATATTGGTATCGGTTCCTACTTTGTCTCGGATAAGGTAAGCATTTTGCCATGATGCTCTAAATGGAGTTTGTATATCTGATAATATTTGTAGATGAGTCGTATCAGAATTGAGTAATGGCTCTTCTGTGTCAATAAATTTGTTTACAATAAAATCTGGTTGCAATGTCCATGCTGGTGTCTTTATTGTGTTAGGGCTTTTGGTTCAGTGACAATACCTGTTGTGTAAAGGTCTTTCTCAACTCTGTCTTAGTGATTTGAAGCACAGTGGAATACACTATCCATCAGGTGAGTGGTATTAAGAATCCCAACCCTAAGGTGTACTTGGGACCAACAAACCTGCTCAAAAGGAAACAAGTCAGTGTCAATATATGAGTACCAGGCAAATCATTCAGTTAAGAACAGTTTGTAGAAGTTAAAATAATTTGCTACCTTTTGTCAAAATGACCTCCACAGGCTCATTCATCTTGATCCATGTAAAGCTGTATTTTAATAGAGAAAAGATCCAAATGTATCTTCTGGTATTGGCCTCACCTGGTGAATCAAACTCACAATTCATACGTCATCCCCAGTTGCACACAAGTGTGACTGATACTTCTAGCATGTGCATATTTCTCACATCTTACATTCTTATACTCCACCCTAAGCTAAGCACACACAAATGCTCTTACTTTGTCTCCATAAGGGAGAACTGAGTGCATACATTTTGAAAGGCTCTGAATAATATCTTTTAAGGAGTCAAGCAAGTTTGTATTTTTATAGCTGAAAGTAGAGATGACTGAATAAGGTGTGTGTGTGCATGTATGTGTGTGTAAAATTTCCCAGTTAGATAGGGGTCTGTGATTAAGTAACTTGCTTAGAATCACACAGTTGAAGAATCAAACCATGTACTCTTGAGCTGGAGTCCTAATCCTTCAAACCTATTGCCAGACCTCCGTTAACTAATTTTTTGGAACTGTTTCATACTTTTCATTGACTTGGAACATGTATGCTCATGCAACGCCTGTTGTAATCTTGTTAAGCATTTCAATGAATTATAGTTGCCAGTGACATAAGACTGTGAGCTGTTAATGAGTTACTTCTTGTAGTCAAGTGTATAGGGTTTAAATCCTCCCACTTCTATCTGTTTTACCTGGCTAATAAAAATTGCCCCCCGCTATCATTTTGGCTTTGTTCAGAAGTCTTGAGAAAAGAAATGGAAAATTATTTTGTTTTTTTTTTTTTCCTTGTAAAATTTCTGGCAAATGATTGTTGCTAAATGTCAGGCATGTGACTTACAGACTTTGTGTCCTTCAGAAAATGCTTGTTAATGTAACTGTATAAGTATGTAAGAGAAAGATTTAAAATCTGTTCCTAATTGTTGGGTCTTTGCCACTGATTCTTGAGCTAAGAGGTTGGAAGGGTGTGGTGTTTGTGCAATGTGAAGCATTGTACAGTTCTCACAGCAGTGAGCTGAAATGCATGTAGTTCATTCGATTTATAGCAAGCAAGCATCTCAGTGTACACAGTCATATAACGGGCTGTAATGTACAGTAAAGTGTACACAGCCATGGTTCCCCCTTAGCAGCGCACCACGCATATTAATCATGGCGCCCTGCCAAGGGAGATCACAGTAACATGGATATTGAATCAATGTGGGCAGTACTGTAGTTCCCATGGTTGTGGATTGTCCAGGGAATTCCTGGGCAGATGTTATGTACAGGAGAAGAATCCCTCTAATGTACCCTGCTAGTGTAGAAATATGTGTGAATTTTAATATGTGTTGTATTATTTTTGGATTTTTTTTTAATGCCCATTTGCGCAAGGCAGAGCAGAGTGAGCAGTGCAAAGCTGCACTTACACATACACAGCTGACACCTGCCAGACATCTAAAAATAGAAACCAGATGTAATTAATTATTTATTTTGCTTTCTTTTAATGTCAGTTTGTGAGGTGCAGCTCAGAGCACAGCAATGCTAAGCTGCGCTTACACATGCACAGGTGACATCTGTCAGACATCTATAGATAGAAACCAGATGCAATTAATTATCTGTTTCGTCTATGCATTTTTATTTTATATTATGAATGGCCATTTGTGCAGTGCAGTGCTTAGGAATGCTAACAGGTAGCTTAGTAGTATATGTGAAGATATACTGGTTTTCTTACTATCCATGTAGCTGAATAGGTAGAGTCACGGCCTATAGTGCTGTAGATCCCAGGTTCGAGCCCCCAGCAGTCATGCCTTTTTACATTTATTGCTGTGGAAATGTGTGAGGTGACCTAAAGAGGAGTTTAATGTAAAAACAAATTTGATACATTTGAAAAAGCTGCATGGTGCTAAGCAATGCTTAAACATGGTTAACAGCTACTCCTGTTTGTGGGTTATTAAGCTTCGCTAAAACATGGCTGTTCGAGTTTACGTGATGTTCAGCTAAGCGGGTTTGCAAGATGCTAAGCAACGAGGCCCTTTTTTGAATGTTGCAGTATAACATGTAAGGGTGGGAAAAACAGCCTATATTAAGGGCAATAGGTGGGAGTTCTGCAGCATTTTTTGGAGTCTTATTAACCTGTCAATATAGAAGCTACAGTTGTAGTGAAAGCGCTTACCTCATTAAACTTTATTTTTTGCATCCCTTCGTGTGTTGGTTGGATTGTTGGACTGCTTATATTCTCTACATTAGATTTTACATTTTCAACCTTTATCTGTGAGCTCTGTTTTTTAACCTGTTAATATGCCTAGCGGTGTTGGTGAGGGAGCGCACTTTTGGGCGCAGAGGTGGGGTGCTCCAGAGTCGAGTGTTTGTTGGACTCCTGGTCTGCAACTACAAACCTCAGCTGTTGTAGGCTGATTTCCAGGGCTCAGAATGTAAAGCTGAAGCCTGGGATCTGTTGGCCAGGGATCTTACCAGTGCTACTGGTATCCCCCCACTGGTGAGCAGTGTCACCACCACTATGACAACCTGAAGCGAAGGAAGAGGGTAACCTTGGACACCTGGGTCCAAGAGGCTAGGGCTGAGCATGCCCCCACAGATATGTAAGTATGTCACTACTTTAGTAAATTACAAGCTGAATCTGTGCAAAACCTGTATGCATAATGGTGTGTTTCTCTTCCAACAGCTGCAGCTGAACGGGCTTCCAAAGTCCAGTTTCATGCCAGGCACCTGGCCAGGATGCACTGTGAGTGTGGTTAGTATGGATATTTTCTGATAACTGTAGTGCAATGAACAATAAACAATACCAATAACAATAAGCAATAAGGTGTAAAGCAGGATTGTGGTTTCATAACTAATGTGCTGAAATAAGTGCAATAGCACTGTATTCACTACATGTCCATTCTAATGTTGCTGCAGTCAACTGTAAAACTGAAATAAATAAAGGATGCAAAAGTACTTGCCTATTAAATGTATTTCACAAAGCTCCGCGGATCCAGTTTTGGCATACTGCAGACTTCAAGAGCAACAGAAAGGAGAAAGAGAAACCTTAAGTGCCTCCATTTTGATTTTTTCTGGTTATACTGCATTCTGCACCTGATTTAAGTAGTTTTTTTCATTCAACTGCATTTATTTTAACTGTATTTCCTTTAATATTGCTTCACACTCAAGTGTGCTAGCTTGCACTGGATTTAAAGTGTTTTATTACTGTTTTAACTGTTTTTTTCTGAAAAAAAAAAACAAAAAAATGTTCTAAGCTTGTTTCCCAACTTTCCTGTTACTAGAGTAGTCCAAATACAGATTTGCTGAATCCAGGACTGTATTGTAAGTTTCTGAGTTCCTCAGACCTTTCTGTGTTAGAGGGAAGCCTTCCAGCTTATCAGTGGGAGTGGTAAGCACTAGGTAGCCTATCTACCACAAGAAAAGTGGTTTCTGGCTCTGAAATTGTAGCTTATTGGCCATTTGGGCAGTTTTTCTATCCCTTTCAACTTTATGGTTTAAAAGCCTGTCTTTGCACTGGTTTGCACTTGTTTAAGCTCCGTGGATCCAGTTTTGTCATCCTGCAGACTACAAGAGCAACAGAAAGGAGAAAGAGAGACTTTAAGTGCCTCCATTTTGATTTTTTCTGATTATACTGCATTCTGTACTTGATTTAAGTCGTTTTTTCATTCAACTGCATTTATTTTAACTCTCTTTGCTTTAATATTGCTACACACTTAAGTGTGCTAGCTTGCACTGCATTTAAAGTGTTTTATTACTGTTTTAACTGTTTTTTTTTCTGCAAAAAAAAAAAACAAAAAAAAAGTTCTAAGCTTGTTTCCCACCTTTCCTGTTACTAGAGTAGTCCAGATGCAGATTTGTCCCTTTATAGTGGTTGTAATAACACACTGCTATTTGTTTGGCACTGTTGTTTTGACATATTATCAGGGGGGTTGCACCTAGGGGACACACTACAATCGACTCCTTTGTTGGGTGTGTGATCATACAGCAGTATCTGTCATGGCACACACTGGAATAGCTGACTGTTGCTAGTATCTTAATTGTATCCACATGGTTATTGTGTTTGCACACTGTGAAATATGACATATGTGATCAAGCAGTGGATACTGCCAGTCATTCTGTTCTTGCTGTATTTCTACATAGTGTACTTCCATGTATGTGATCCTGACATGTGTTCCCATTTTGTTGTCTTTCAGGAAACATGTATGCCAGATGCCATGCCCCTTTTATGGATGCTGACAATGATATAATCCTGGAAGGGCTCCATCAACACCATGAACTCCTACTGTCCAGGGGGAGGCAAAAGAGGGAACAGTGAGCAGACTTGTGGGCTGACCTTGTCCGTGATGTTAATGCCATAGAGCACCAGAGCAGGACATATGAGCAGGCTCAACACCGTGCCACAGATATGATTAATGCTGCATGCAGAAGAGCAGCATGTGTGACCAGGGATAGTGGTGGTCCTGTAGCATAACAACCACTCTCAGCCACTGAGGAATTCCTGGTGAACCCAGGAACACACAACAGTTCCCAGGCATCCATCACACAATATATTGTGGATGTGGGTGCCACAGTTTCCACACCAAAGAAGTGTCCAAGTAGGCTTAGTTTGATCAGCATTGGAATAATGTAGCATTCAGTGTGTCAGGGTGGAGATACTTTTATGTGGGTGTCAGGAGTTTGTTCTTTGGGGGGGTTAACTGTAGTTTGAATCTCATGCTCAGATTTTGACTAACATGACAATTAACAATGTAACTACTGTAAATGTGAGATATATGGATGTGTTACCCTGTTATAGTGCAATATGCAGTGTTGTTTACATTACCTCTCCCTCAACATTTCACAGGTCCCTCAGGAATCGGACAAGGCTGTGGTTCTGCTCCTGGTAAGCACAACATTGTTGTGCTACAGATGTAGATTTACTGCAATGTATTCCCTAAAATGTCATCCCAGGCCTACTGGCTGGATTGCTGTACTGTCAGCATGCTTGCCAACTGCAGATATATTTTCTGACTGTACACACTTTAGAGTCATACCTATGCCTTGTAGGTATAACCACACTGATAGATGTGACAGTATTGTCAGGACATTACAGATTGCCATATGTGTCAACTGTGCAGAGTTTTCACAAATGTCAACAGTTTATCTCATTGTAGCTCTTGAGATTGCTGTGTAAACTGCTTTTATTTACAAGTAATTACAGATGTTTGTGGGAAAAGTAATGTCCTCATGTCCTACTATATGAGGCTGGGGGTTAAATAAATCTGTAATAGTAGCAACAGTGTATACAGCTTTACATATATTGCAATATAGTGCTATAAAGCATTATAATGCAGTATCAATGTACTGCTTTTCCCTTTCTTAACACAGGTGACCACTGGCAGCTTGGTCTCTGTCCCCTACACAACCTGATGTCAGTGTCTCTTCAGGCTCTGATGATGATGGTGGCCAAAATTAGGCACAGGTGGGGGTTTCAGGGACTGAATCTGTCCCAGAGGTTTACATCCCTCTTCTGCCCTCATTATCACCACACACAATCAGTATGCTTACACATACCCAGTCCCCAGAGGTCACAGATATTGGACAGTCAAAGGGTGAGGTCATTGAACAGGAAAATGTGGAAACTATGGTTCCAGTGAGTGTAGGCAGTGACCATAGCCAGAGAGCTGGCAAGATTCCACACAGGCAGATTGATAGGGGTGCTCATAGGAGGTCTGCAGTCCTTCCACCACCTGTTGCAGGTGGCTCATCAAGTGTCACTCACCATTTGTTTCAGGCCATTATGGAGGCATAGGCACATCCCAAAAGGAACTCCAGATGAATGCTGATGGTTATGGATGCAGCACAGTCTGACATCTGCAACTGCCCCACTGCACTGATGATACCCTGGATTGGTTCATTGATGCAGTGGAAAGAAGGTGGTCTGAGACAGACCGCAGAATACTTGTCTTGGAACGCACATTGTCTGTGATGAACATCTGGTTGAAGTTGAGCATTGGACTGATGCAGGTCAGCAACCACATCTGCTGAGTCCACGTGGCTGTACATAATCATGTTCCCATAGTGGCAGTACATCCAGTGCTCAAGAGGGGAGTGTGCTGTCCCCAACAAAATGTGGCAAGCCATGGGCTCATGTTCCTGGGCATTCCTGTGGAGGACATGGTCCAAGCAGTCACCATCGGGCACTAGCACCACTTCTGACCTTGGCTATGGAGGTGCTAGTGCAACTCCTGGCAGAACCAGTTCCCATGTTTGGGGCTGAAAGCGGTGAACTGTCCGCTTTACCATGCATGGTTCAAAGCTGTCCAACATACACACATGTAGGGCTAGCATTGAGCTTGACTGTGTTCACGCACACTCTCACACACCACTGTCAAATTCAGGTCACCTACAGACACACACGGCACATTCCCATGGTCCATCTTGCCTGCTTCCCTTCCTGTTTCACACACATGCTTTCAACCTATTGGGTCAGCCTAGACCTCCTGCACCCCCATACAACACCCTCTGCAAGTGATGATATGCCACTTGTACTGGTCACTGACAGATATTGTATGCTGACATTTATAATACGTAAGCCAACATAATTTTGTGTACCTTATGTTGTATGATGTTATAATGGCTGTATACTTGTATAATGAAAGGTGAGTCATGAACCTGTTTATGGTTCATTTTCAGGAGTCTGTAGGGGACACCTATGGATACAGAGCAGCAATAAACCCATAGACATCACAGCACAGGATGTAATGTTAGCACAGAGGACATATTTCTCCAGCAAGGTACAGCACTACAGGTGCATGGCTCCATAGGGTCATATGTGTATAACAGGCTAACAAGGACAATGGTGACAAGCAGCCCCAATCTATGAAATTATCTGATAGCCTTGATAAGTGTCACCAGGGTTTCTGGAGCTAACACATCTAAAGCTGTTGTGATGGAGATGACCCATCTACAAATTTCCAGTGTCCATTACAGACATTTGTCCTACACCAGTTATGATTGTCTTGTTCTGCATCCCATTGTGTAACTTGCACATGATGTGTGTTACAGCAGATGTGTACTTCACATGCATGGAGAGCCTGTTACATATAGGGTGTAGTGTCTGTGTTACATACCTGTCTCTCCAGCATGTAATATCTATACCACAGAGACATTGTAGGTGTGTAGACCAGGTAATAAATGTGTTAGTTCAGGCTTGGATAACCAGGAGGTACACAGTGGGATCTGACACCTCCCTGTATGGCAGCCATACACATCCACTCCAAAGCATGTAGAGACATACTATACATGTATGCTCTTGACACAGACTGCAATGGACATGTTATCTGCAATGTGTATTGGTTTACCATGGAACCTGTGTGGCTACTACAGTTGTAAGATATTCCTGTGTAGTGACACAGCAAAGGTGCCATTGCACTCAGTGATAGGTGTGATGAGTGCCAAATACAGTATAACAATGACAGTCTGGGATTTACAATCTATATCTTTCTGTATAGGTTGCACAAAATTGAATGGATCCCCACATCTTACCAAACAGTGAAAGTCAAAGGCTACATTACTTTCTCTGTCCAAAAGTCCATGAGTAATGTCTTAACTGTGTGCGGTGTATGGACACTACTATATTTTCCAGGGCTGGATGACTTTCAAAAGGATAGTATTGTGCAGTCCTTGGCATTTACTATTTGTCAGCAGCTCTGACAGCAACAGAATGCATGTCTCAGGCCATCCTGGATAACTGTTGGTTCTGTATGGGATTCAGTGACAGCTCCTAATATGCAATCACCTGCTAATGTAGTCAGTCAGAGATTACTGACAGTGACTGTGACTGCAGAGAAGGGAATGGCTAAAAGGGGGTACTCCATTAGTGATTTCTGAGGGAAGTCCAATGGTGATTGGCATCATTGTAGCATAGGTCTACCCAATGCTATCTTCCCAGATTATGACTATCCCATACTTGGCTATCCACCAGCTGACATACTACTCTGTAAATAACCTACACAGTTTTCAGCAAGACCTACTGACCTAATATTGTCAAACACCTTCTCAGACCATGGTAGGTGGAGTAAGTCATATCCCCCTCATCAATTGCATAGTGTAACACTCAATGAGGTCCACCAGTTAGGGTAGGTAGGCATGATGTGCCTTTGAGCAAAACAAACTGTGTTTGTTCCAGTGTCAGTAGGTGGATGACATTGTTACTGATCGTATCCATGCTAACTCCTTTCATGGCTTTATATATCAGACAACTGAGAGATCCTGGGACACCGCTTGGCACTGCTTGCTGGTTGTCCTTTGTGCAGCTCAGTATTGCAATTATTTGCATCATGTTGCAAGAAAAGAGTAATCCAAGGTGTCTGTACAGAGCACAGACAAACAACTGAGGGAAGCGTAATATGTATACCTTGTGAAGGTAAGGTGTGAGGTTTTACACAGGGATTCTGTAGATGGACAGTACTCAAGAGGTGTGTACTGAAAGGATACAATTACCTTGTGAAAAATGTGGAAAGCAAGGGAGTCCCCTGGCTACTACTACTACTGCTGGTCTCACCACAACCACTCTGTCATGGGATACCATGCTTAGATACTTTTTTGTCATCACACACAAAATGTTACTATGAGGCTCATGATGAGAAGCAGGACACAGCTTGTTTGTTCATCCACATGGTTTTCCCACATCATGAAGGGATCTGTAGTTTTCACATACCCTTCTTCCAGTAGATGCCTTGATTATCAACCTGAGGAATCAGTTGGCTTTTGCATGTATTATGCCTTCTGTACCATGGTTGGTAGTATGTCACTAGGTAACTGAGCAGATGGTGATTAGGACCACAGCTGCAGTGCACAATATAATGTGCAATGTCCGGTGCTATAGATGTCCAGGCTTGCTGAAACAAGCAGCACAGCAGTGATGATTCATCTTCAGTGACAATTTCACAGCACTTTATGCATCCTGCCCTTCAACAGATTAATGGTGGATATCTGTGTGACATGGCTGCGAGGCCTACTGCAGAGAACTGGCCACCTTTGACCAAAGTGTGTCCACCTGCCACATGTCCTAGGTATGTCATATTGTGCAGTTATGTACCAGGAACATATCTGTGTTCCCACATCATGTCACACAACTACCAGTTTGCTGTGTGATTGCTTGACAGGAATTGTACACTTGCAAGGCCAATGTAATGTCAGCAAAGCTGAACAAGTCCTCTGTGCATAAATAGGCAACCACATCTTCACTGCAAGGCATGCCTACAAATACTGTGTTTCAGGCTGTCAACCCTAAGGGTGTGGCAGCATGACCCTAACTTTATAGAACTTGCAAAATGTCACATTTGTAGGTATGGTATTGGGACCATACCTGATGAGAGGATTATGGTCAATCCAAGGTCCACATGGCTGGCAAAGCATTGTATGTCACACTGTTGGGTGCTCTGTTAAATTAGGAGACCTACATAAAGGTTGCATGTTACATTTCACCATCTGTCATGATACTGCCTAATGATGGCATTCTCTGACATACACACAAGCATGACTGTATTGCTAATGGCACTATCAATGACTGCTGAAATGTGGAAAGTATCCCCACCCCTCTACTCCTATGCCACACAAACGCAACGTGTGACAGATGTGACTGTATTTCAAGCCTTGATTCCATGGTGTCGCACACAGCAGTTAGTACATATGGGAATGAGCATTTAGTCAACATGCACAGCTCACCTCCTGCACCACCCACACTGACATCATACACACCTGCATGCATGCATCTCCTTACCAGATACATTCGCAAACAACAGACACCTCAGAAAATCCTACCTCTGGAAAGCACATTACACATCTTAGTGCATGCACCACTGTCTCACCAGTCAAAGACCTGAGGCAAGCACAAAATCAAACCTATTATTCATAGGTGATTACATCTTAAGACACGTTGATGTCTGTGTCACCAGGCTACATATGGAAGACATCACAGTTAGCTGTCTGTGGGTTGGCATGATGCACCATATCACACATTGCTGCAATTCAAGGAATAGCAGGTAACATAAAGATGACATAATATTTCTTGCAGGTGTGTACAACTAAGGACATACGTCACCGGACTGTATGCAGTATATGACTGAGCTTAGACACTCTGTGTCTCTCGTGGTTATGCCCATAGCTTTCAGCTGCATTTGATCCTCACCTATGATGATGGCTCAATACAGGCAGAAAACAATGGATGTCAGTAATTGCGTGTGTGTGGTGTCATTATAAGAGGCTCCACTACATGTCTGCCTAGGATGACTTGCTCAACAGATGTCAACGCTTTGCCAAAGATGGTCTGCATCTCTCACCCCTGGGATTTTGAGTACTGGCCAAGGCTGCTGATACTCCCATAGTGCATCTTATAGGCATTATCTGAAGGGAAACCTCTCCACTGAGAACGCCATCTTCATACAATATTACAGTTTTGCTGCTCCATGCTGGGAATGGCAACACTAAACTTCTCACTCTGTGCAAGGTGTCCACAGCTTGGGTATATGCAGACATTTCTGCAGTCAAAGAAACCTGGTTCATGCCTGTGGACAGCACCACAGCCATACCAGACTACACCTACTTCCACATGTTCAGACCTCAAACTGACCGTGTTCAAGGTAATACAGGTGCTGTACACATATTCATTAAGGATAGAT
This sequence comes from Protopterus annectens, assembly GCF_019279795.1. NCBI lineage: Eukaryota > Metazoa > Chordata > Ceratodontiformes > Protopteridae > Protopterus > Protopterus annectens. The sequence continues at coordinate 288,092,804 of NC_056751.1, read as the reverse complement.
ACACATCCAGATTTAGTGAAACAATATGCTTTCCCGGAGACACTGCAGGTGCTATTCACTGCTGGAAGGGCACCTAATCAAGCCATTGCCAGCTACAGGAACAGCTCCATGAATCCAGACACCCATTGTGCTTATTTGAATGTACTTGTGTCTATCAAGATATATCAGTACACCATGGTTTGGGGTGGCATTAAGTAACCACCAACTGTGTTGCTTAGTAGTGCTGAAGCTCACTTGCTCAAAGGTTAGTCCACGTCCTTAACTACAATGCCTTGGACCAGTCATGTGACATCCCCACAAGGGTAGCCAACGTAGGGCTTTATGTGTTTTCCAGTATGGATGATCACTGCAGCCCCCACTGTAAGGTCATCTCTGGTGAGATCTGACCACAGATCAGTCTTATTAAAACTATCAGACCTAATCCCCTTGCAGAAAATACAGAAATATACTTCAACAAAGCAATGTATTACCTCCTATAGGATGGTTTACATAGCATGACTGCACCTCCCTCTCCAGATGGGATAGGTAAGTATGCAGAGCTCTACACCTATGCATTATGTAATCAGCAGTACAACTTCATAGATCAGCTGTACCTGACAGCAATACAAGCTCCTCATGGCACAGAACACCTGCATGGTGGACAACTGCTATGAGCAGGCTGTACAATAAGAGGTGGACATTGCTATGTGACAGTTGAGGCGAGGGTGCCTCCTAAAAACAAGCACATAGTGTTGTTGTGATGTTGGGTAGAAACAGTAAGTGACAAAATTAGCCTCCCCCACAAAGCAGAACCACAACACATAGTGTAGTTACATGTGTAACCTCAGCAGACAGGCCCAGATTGTCGATGAACTTGTACTTAATGATACCACATATAATGAGTCTGTACTAATAGCTAACCTGTTGTCCCACAGGTTCTGCATCAGCTTCACTCCCTGTCCCCGCCACATGACATTCCTACAACCTGTCCTATACCTTCCATATCTATAGAGCAGGTCATAACTGTCCTCCCTATGGGGGATACACAGCATATACTGGGCATGCTAACATCCCAGGCTGCATCCTACATGTGATCCAATAAGAATTACTAACATCATTGGGAACTCCTTGCAATCATACTGTAACCACTGTCTGCATCCCAGCGGAGTGGACAACGGCAACTGTTATCCCCTTGCATAGAGGTGGTGCATCCTCTGACCACTGGAACTACAGACTTATTTGCCTGAGTGGCTATATCTGTACATCCATGGAGCAAATCATCATGCAGATGATCAACAAACATATATGTGCTCTACAAACAGTTGACTTTACACAGTTTGGATTTCTGACAGGGAGATTATGGCTCTTAAACGTGGTAGACATGTCTGAAGCAATCACCAAGGACCTGAGTAAAGGGACATCAGGGCATACAACCCCCTGGACTTAGCCAAGCCATGTGACTCTATCCCCCATTCAGGCATCATTGATATTGACCATGTAAATAAAGGTATGAACTTGATTAGGATTGTGGGGGTTGTAGGGCCATTATGCTACTAAAAGTTCAAAGATCCTATGATTCCATAAGCTGATGTAAAATGCTCTAAAAGTCACACACACAAACCTGGCTACATTGAAGATAGCACCACTTCCAATGACTGTTTACAGGACACAGCACATACACACACACACACACACACACACACACACACACACACACACACACACACACACACACACACACACACACACACACACACACACACACACACACACACTGCAAGATGGCTGCATGTAGATTAGAACACTTACCTATCTGATGGTACACACTACAGATCACAGTACTTGATACACACGCTACACCTGAAGTCTACTATTACTATCTCTTTAGGACATCTTATGCTTGATGACATCAGCAAGCCTAGTTGTGGTCAGGCATCTGGAGGCCCACATCACCTGCTACAATCAAAATACTGCAAAACCCTACCTCTTTCTAAGTTACTGAAGTGATCATATTTATGTCATATGGAGATACACACACACACACACACACACACACACACACACACACACACACACACACACACACACACACACACACTGAGTGGCCTGGAGCAAGATTAGAACCCCTTCCTATTTAGTCTTACACACTATAGATCACAGTACGTATCACATGTGCCACAGCTTAAGTCTGATATCACATTGGCAGCTGGTGGTCTTAAGGTCAATGACATCAGCAGGCCTTGTCAAAGAGGGCAGTTTGGAAACCAGCAGCAACTTACAGGGACAAAAAGTGCAGAACTATTGCAGTTTGATAGTCAATGAGGGAGTCTCAGTTGTTTTGCAGGAGGATACATGCGCGCGTAACACAAACACACACACACACACACACACACACACACACACACACACACACACCAAGTGGCCTGGAGTGAAGGGGCTGTCCTTTGCTGATCCTGCTGCAGCTGTTTACACAGGATCAGATTGTGTAGCATAGCACATACTGTGAACATATGTGCGCATGTGGCTGGAGAGTACTGCAGGGCTCCACCAGATATATCGAGGCACCAGAACCATGACTTTAGAAGCCCAAACACATGCTCTATGATGTTCTTAGTTTGTGTGTGTGCTTCATTATGGCAGTCTTCCATGGGTGTGTGCGCATTTCTGATGGGTGTCATCATCCACTGTTCTAGGGCATAGCCAGCATCCCCCAGTAAATGGCCATGTGGGATGTCTCCCCTAGCAAATATCTGGTACAGCTGTGATGCATGCCAGACATAGGAGTCATGATAACTGCCAGGGCTGCGATCACATACATTCAGGATAATCCCCTGAGCATTGCACACAGCTTTGCAGTTGAAGGAGTGGTACCCCATGCAGTTGATATAGATTCTACCTACCTCACTGGGTAGTGCCTTGATGTGTACATGAGTGCAATCTATGACACCCAGTATTTCAAGGTAGTGTGCTACATGGTAGAAGTGTTGCATATTGCTGGCTCTTGCCTCAGCAGTGAGGGGGAAAGATATATTCTCAATGAGATGTGGTAGCATGGCAACCAGGAACTGGTGGAGTATCCTGGATGCAGATGCCTTTGAGAACCCCCTCATGTCCTTAGTTGGTCTTTGGTAAATTACCTGTTGCTAGTATCCTAAGGGCTACACATAACTTTGTTTCTGCTGGGATGGGTTCCCTCTCTGTTGGCTCTGGGTCTGAGTTTCACAGTTTTTATTGCTCAGACAATGCACATCCATACAACATTTATTGTTTCTGTTAACAGTTTAAGTGATTTGGAATTGTCTGGCACTTATGTTAATGAACTGCTTCTTATAGTTGAAGTTGCTGTCTAAGAAAACTAAGGTGAGGCCACAACAATGGAAAGCACCCTCCTCAGCCTCAACAGGCAAATAAGACAACTTTGACAAAAACTTATAATCACAGCCAAGGATAATCATAAGGCCATTTACAGCTACATACTTAGCTTAAAAGGTAGGACCCAAGCATGTGCCATACTAGTGACTAATGGTATCACATATACTCTTCCCACAGAGATAGTAAACCTGTTAGTAGACAGATTTGGCAATAATTTCACTCCCTTATCCCCTCCAAACTTATCACAAACCTTGACCTCAACTCCCCTCTACTCTACATATCTGAAGAGCAGGTCATTAAAGCCTTATCTAAGGCAAAAACAATAGCCTCTGAGAGACCAGATGACATTCCAGGCTGTCTTCTAAATAAACTAAAACATGAACTAGCATTACCATTAAATACCCTATTCAATCAAAGCCGAACCACAGGATTTGGTCCTGTGGAATGGGGGAGAGCAACAGTTATTCCATTCCACAAAGGTGGCTTAGCAACAGACCCAGAGAGTTATAGGCCCATAAGTCTGACCAGCCTCATCTGTAAATCCATGAAATGTATCATCATGGACCTCATAAATAAAGACAGAGGTGACCTCCAAACCCTGGATCTGACTAAAGTCGGTTTTATCAAGGACAGATCCTGCCTGTTAAACCTTGTGGATTTCTTCAAAAATGTGACCAGGGCCATTGGCAAGTGCAAATCTGTGCACACAACATACCTTGACTTGGCAAAGGCCTTTGACACAATCCCACACTCAGGCATTACCAATAAACTCGTTTGTTGTAAGATGGGTTGCCAGCTGGTTCACAAACTGGTCACACAGTATCAAAGTGGGTGACTCCACATCAACCAGCAGACCTGTCACCAGCGGGATGCCACAAGAGTCAGTGCTGGGCACCCCTACTGTTTGATATATATGTCTCAGAACTTCAGGCCAAAACTAAGGGGCTGTGGCTGACCAAGTTTGCAGATGATTGCAACCTGGGTGCAAATACTGAATCCCCCAAATGATGTCAGTATACTTCAGGAGGGTCTTATGCAGACCAATGATTGGTGTCTTAGTCATGGTCTCAAATTGAACACAAAAAAATGCATCAACATTCCCTTCAGTAAAAACAATGTGCCGTCACACTATCAAATTAATAACAATACCCTATTTACCTACAAAGTGGTAAAAGATCTGGGATCACAAGTAGACTGCGACCTTAACTTTGACCATGATGTGTCCACTGTAGTAAGGAAGGCTTTCTACTTAGCACACTTGATTAGCAAAGGCATCACCTCTAGAGCAATGAAGGTTAAAACCCCTCTATACTCGGCATTAATCAGGCCCATAATTGAGTATAACGCCCCTTTCAGCATATACCATACAAAGCACCTGCAGCAATTGGAGAGAACAGAGGTTTTTAACTAAGAAGATCAAGGCACTCCAGCACGTGCCTTACACAGACCGACTAAGGTCCCTGTCACTTTACTCGGTATTGTATAGACTTCTTAGCTGAGACTTATGCCTAGCTTACAAAGCAATCTCCAACCCAAACCTTATGAATTTGCTGCACATCAGTATAGCAAATGGAACTAGATAAATATGACCTGTGACTTGAATAAAACATGCTGGAGGGACAGATTTCTTAGGAATATGATTCCAATTCCTGTGAAGCAGAGCACCTCTATGACACTGTTCAAAAGGATCCTGGACTAGTGGATATGGCACCATAAATTCTTACAGGGATAGTGCCCACAACCCTCCTGGACATGGGCAGTCATTAATAAATAAAATCCTAGGTATTGACTAGAGTATCTATGGTATTACATTGGGATGAAATGGATAGGCTTGAAATGACCTCTGGGCCAATAGCCTAGTAACCTCCTATGATAATATGAATCCTTTCACCTCCATCTGCCTACTTTGTGACTCTGAGCAAATCACTTAACCAGATAGTGCTCCGGGATCACCCCTGACAAGGGACACTTTGCCCTTTGGGTTTACCTGGTTAACAAATACATAAAATAATATTTAAAATGTATCTCTTTTTCTCCCATATTATTTTTGGCTTAGAGCTGAATTATTAAGCAGAGATCTTGAGAGGTATACTGGTCTGTTCCTTGTAAAATTTGTGGCTTATGGTAAACTGTTGTGTTTTACAGTCAGTAAATGTTGTGCATATGAGTTTCAGACTTTGTATCTTTCAGAAAATGCTTGATAATTCAGAGCTTGTTATTCTATCGATTTTCTAAGTATAGAAGTGAAAAATGTAAAAGCTGTTCCTGATTTTGATCCTTGTTTCTTAATCTTGAACTAAGAAGTTGAGAGAGGCAGGGAGGAGTTACACTGTATGGTTCTGACATCAACAAGCCAAGATAAAAACAGTTCTGGGCTATTATTTATGAATTTATTCATTCACTAAATCTCAAGCAAATATCTGAGGCATACAGTCATACAAGTGGCTATAACTTAGCAATGTACTAGGTAGAATGAAGTAATAATAACTGTAATGGGCAGAAAGACTAAAGTTGTTTGTCAGTGATAATTTATAACTAGATATGTTTAAAGGGAATATGAAAATAATTAACTGTTTTTGGAAGGGGGATCTTGGACTTTTTCAACTTACTATCAAGTCTCGAATGTTTGAAGAGCTGGGTGTGTGGTAAAACACAATATATTGGAATTGTTGTATAACTTTTTGTTGTATAAATAATGTAAAATAAAAATGTTTTGTTGTAACCAAGTGTCTGTTCTGACAAGCAAAGAAAGACTGGGAGTATCAAAGAACCTTTTATAAAATCCACAGTTTAATCATTGTGAGAGCTTCCTTCTTTCCTAGTTGTAGTAAATGTGTTGTGTTTCACGCATCTGCTCCACATTGTGAAAGATAGAGTAGTATTTCACATTTTGAACATAGAAGGCTGGCCATGGCTGTAGTTTCTTTAATTCTTCTGCTTGTTGATGGTATGGGTGGTATGGTATTAATAATGTTACAAGCCTGTTCTTACCTGTATAGCTTGATTGCTTGAAGCTGACTGAAGTTACTTGTGTTTTCTTTTGTTTTACTTTTTTGGGGGTGGGTGTTGCTTGGGTTGCTCATTCTGGGGCCTTGGATTTTTCAGCTTGATTTGCTCCTCCTGAGGGTCTTTAATGGCTGAAGAACTGGGTATGTAGTAAAACATGTATAAAGTAACATGTAAACCATGCCATGAGCTCCCTTTCTAGTTGCTACTAAATGTTTGCCTATTTGTTCCAACTTATGAGAGATAGTATAGTGTTCCATATTTTGAAGATGGAAAATTAACTATTATACAATGACCCCCCCCATTAATATTCCAAATGTGCCCGCTGATTGGTCAGTGTACACATTGTAAATCAGACTTATACTAATGGAAAAAGGTCCTGTCCAGTCACCCGGACTTTTTCCATTAGTATGTCTTTTTTTACACCAACGGAGAACACAAGATCTCCGTTGCTTTTTACACACTGTCTATTCTTGACCAAATAAGTTTGGCGGTAAGGTGCTATCCCCAAACATTCTGATCTAGGTTATTTCTATTAGTGTTATTTCACCTAACCAGAAATAGAATACTAGGTGGTTGATGTTCTGCATTTGCTTGGTGGTTTTTGTCTTTATCAATGCTCTTTTCCCTGAGGAGGGCTGTAAAGCTAACGTGCTTATTTGTAGTCTTAAAAGCTCAGTGGGTAGCACACTCACATTCATTGCAGAAGACTGTGGGTTCTATTCCCACTCCAGGTACTTGTATTAAGTTTTTCAATACTGACACTGTAATGGAACATAAGAGTGGGGCTGAACTCTTGAGTGTGCTGTACTTCAGATGAGATGTTAAACTGAGACCCCCATCAGCTTGATTTGATGGTGTTTCAGGTGAATATAAAAATCCCATGACACTGACCAAAAGAATAGGTGTCCATTATTTATATAAAAACATTATTTACAAGACTTACAAATATACATACTTACAGTTTTATAAAATTTACAATTTTATGTTTCCTTCCTTTACTATTATACAGTCATAATTATCTTATTCATTATACCAAGTTTTTATCCTTACTAGACCTCCACTAGTTTTTCCATAACCATCTGATTATGAATATTGTTGTGAAAATCCATTTTCCAATAACAATTTTATTTATTGTTTCATTTCAGACAACACATACAACATAAAATATCTCTTTTTCCTTTTAGCATTTTTTTATTTCTAGCCTTATAATACCCATATTTAATCATATCCATATTTATCTTATTCACCTCTTTATTATTTTTAAGAAATTACTTTACACACATTTTCCCATAATTTCACTAGTCTTTTACATTTAAAAAAAATCATGTTCTGTAGTTTACTCCTCCCCGCAGTGTGTACATATTTCAATTTATTAGCAATTTATTTATTACCAGTCTCCACAAAAACATCTTGACATTCTAATTTCTTATCACATCATTTATTTATTTTTATTTTTTTCTGTTAAATTTTCCCATGAATTAACATAATATCGTATTGTTATATTTTTATACCACTCTTTTCTGTTCTTCTATTTTGTCAGTTTTTATCTTTCACATTAGTATATTTTTCTGGATAATATTTAATTTCTTCATGAATACATTTTTTTCTTTTTGTTACTTTTAATCATTTCCCAAAATTTATCATACTTACATTTGAATATTTTTACAACAAGCATCTCATATTTCTCACTTATCCACTTTATCACTTTATACAAGTTTAAAGAAGCATCATGTACCATTGAGTTTTTTAACACTAAACTGCCTTTCTCTTTATTCAGATACAAGACTGCTCATTTACTGAATTCAGTGCTGAGCCCCATATGAATGCAAACATTTCCTTCAGTAATTATTCTTAAAATATTGTTGGCAACATAAATACACTTGCTAAAGATGATATTTCCCCATTAATACTGAAAATTTATTGAATACAACTTTTTTATAAATAACTTACATGTTTTCCAAAAAGAACACATTTCTTTTAATACTGTTACTATTTTCTCCCACTGAACTCTACTAGTATTCTTATTTCCAAATGTTATGCCTAATACAGAAACTTCATTCATCGTAAAATATATTCCCCCTGTCTTAACCACATCACCCAATCCTTTGCTGTTATCTTGTTTATTTATTTATTTATTTACATTTGTTTACTGGGAAATTTTGACTGGGCACAGCTCCTTTTTCAGCGGAGGCCCGGGAAGAAAGCTCCACAGAAAGACATGGTAGATGGTAAACAATAACAATCAAGGTATGTATACAGTAGAGGTGATCATGACATAGAGAAATACAGGAGCAAATTGTGTACAACTGAGTAGTAAGCTCTAATTACAACATTGAGAAAGAAGTAAAACACAGAGCTACAAATTATCTAAACAGTAACTAGATAACAATAATAACAGACTAAATGATAATGAGATCCTGGAAGGATTAACAAGCAGTGAGTAATCTTCAGTTCAGTTTTATAGTGATAGAGGGGATGCTCTATCTAAATCTGGGAATTGAGGGTTTATTAGATGGGGTTTGGACAAGGACAAAGCCAGTTAAGCATTCATTTAAACAAAATATTATTCTTTTATCCATTTTTTTGCAGTCAGTATAATATTATCTGGGTAAATCAACAAAACTAAAATTCTTAACAACCATAGACATTATATATCCTGCAGCCCTAATTTTACAGTTCAGCTCACATACTATAACATTCATAACTAAAGCAAACACTATGCAACACATTGGACATCCATGTTTTATACCCCCTCTTCATGTATGTTTCTTTACTCAGCCAACCATTTACTAGAACTCTTACTCTTTTATTTTTATAAACAGTCATACATAATTTCCTAATTGTCCCACTTATATTGTATTCTTTCATTATCATCCAAAAAAATTCATGTCCTATTGCATCAAATGCATTATTAAGATATCCTATAATCACTTTCAGTTCTTCTCTTCTGTCTATAATATAATACACAATCTCTCTCACAATCTTTAAAAATTCTTGGCACCCCTTCCCCTTTATGCTATATATATTATTTTTCACAACACTTTCCATCTTAATTTCAATTTTCTTCTATATTATTTTTATAAAAAGTTTATAGTCAGTACTATTCAATACTATTGTCCAGTTATTTATTTCTCTTTTATCTTCTTTCTTCCATATACATTTATATACTCCACTACATAATTTTTAAACATGAAACCTTCACTTAGCCATTCATTCAAAATCTTTAAAAAATGTTGCCATTCCATTAAATTTTTATACATTTTGTATCCTAATCCAAATCCTGCAGCTGAATCTATATTCACTAGTCCTAGTATGTTATCTAAATTATGTAAAGAAATCTCCTTTTCAAATTCTTTGTTTTCTTGTTCTGATTTTTTTACTTCCCATATTTTATTTAGTTCTTTCTTTTTAAACATTTATTGTACATAATCTAATAGAAAATTCATAATTTGTTCCAAGTTCTTTTTAGTTCTCCTTTTGCATTTTTCATTTTTCTCATTACACTAGAATCTTGGTTCGCTATTCTGTTTAAATTTGCTGATACTTCTCTTTTTCCTTGTAGAAAATGCATTTGCTTAAATAATAGCTCTTTAATTTTCTCTTGATTTTTTTCTACATAATTCATTTTCTTTATATATTCTTCCATACTTTTCTTAGTCTACATTTATTACATCATACTGCCACTGTATGAAACTTTTTTTTACATGTTTGCATATTTTCTTTATCTATTTTTCTTACATCACTCCACCACTGTGAGAAACATTTTTTTTCTATTTTGCTTCTAAACTTTATTTGCATTCCAACCAATTTTTCTAAAATACTCTCATGGTAATATGACTGCAGCGGTGGTGCTGCAGTAGCATTATCACCTCACAGCAAGACGTTGTGCCATTCGATTCTTAGCTAGAGAGTCTTCTGTGTGGAGACATGCGTGAATGGGTGTACCTTCGTTGAAGGTTATGCGTCAGGGCTGGCAAACTCGGCACGTAAAAAATCTACTGCCAATTATTAGAGGACCGGAGTTCCACTGTGACCCCTAACTGGGAAAAGCTGAAAGACACAAACAAACTCTCATGGTAATATGATCGCTACATAACTACATTATTAACTTTTTTCCTTCTTCATCCCATGTTTTTTTTTTTTTCATTTGCCTATTTTCTATACTTTTTGTTTTCCATTTATCTCTAGCCATATTGCTAGGTGACCAAAAAAAATTGTTACAATAGTTTCGCCAATAATTGGCCCTTCTGAAAGTCCATGATTTTTTTTTCCAAAGAATTAGTTTACCACATCTCAAATTTTCTAGCATCTTTCTAACATCATTTCTTTTATTTTTTCAGTGTCCTCTTAAATCACAGTTAATATCTCCTGTCACTATCATATTCATATTAATCACCACATGATCTAGAATCTGCTGAAATAAATTATCCCTTTCTTTACAGGTAACAAGAGCAAATAATGCTGTAATTCTACATACTTATTTTTTCCATCTTAAGTCCACAATAGTTAATCTTCTCATTCTTATTAACATTATACCCAATATTTCACATAATTTCTGCAAAATACTACTACTCCAGAATGCCAATCATTTCCCAAATTCCAAATTACAATCCCCCATAATTTTTCTGTTTGTAATCCTTCTTCATTTGTTAAAAAATCTTATATCTTTTAATATGATTACATCTACATCACACTTATTGCACCACTCCAAAACCCCTATCCTTCTCACTATATTTTAACATTGTTCACATGCAGAAAGCACACTAAAACTGTTATCATCCTTTTTCCTTAATTTCTAGAAATTATAGTTTCCTTTTTGAATATAATTTTATATTATTTCTTACATATTACTATTTTATTTCTTTTTCTATTTTGCACCTATCCCTTTAAACTTTCTTTTCCTATCTTTTACTCTTTTACCAGTATAATCATTTTCTTTTTACAACTTCCCAATTTATATCTTCATCATTTATTTCAACTTTTTTCTGTTTTATCTTTTCATATTATTCTTTGTCTTCCTTATCTATCATACTAGGAATATGCATAATGTCATCATTTTTGTATATTTAATGCAATACTATGGTCCCATCCAGCAGTCCATAAACCCCTATTATCATAAATCTTTGCAATATCCAGCACTTCTTTACACATTTGTTATAAATATCCTTTCAAAGTCTCTCTTTCTACTTGTGTTCAAAATTGCACATGTATTTTCTTTGTTGTCTCCTTTTTAAATGCCTAGTTCTTCTTATTTTCATATTACTCGAGTACATTTTCCATGGCATATAAAGTCTTAAATGTAATGCCACAAGGTGCCTCTTTGTTTATAAAACAATGCTCTCACTTCCAGCTTTTACACCCAAATGAACCGTTAAGTTGTCTCAAACATAATACATATCCAGTTCTTCCTCTTCTTTATTTTGAATCCTTACCACATACTTCTGTTTTGCATTGTCTTCAACCTATTTCTTTTCTGTTATTCCCTTTGCAATCTTTTTCACATTTTCTTCATAAGATTTATTTTCCTTTACACTTTCACCCATCAAGACAGACTCTGTTCTTCCTTTTGGATTTTAACCATAATGTCCCCCCAAGAAACATCTCCACCATTCTCTGGCTCACACTGCATTATTATCTCTATCAATAAATCATTCCATGTCAGAAGGGTTGTAACTACACAATACTGACTTGCCTATCCTTCTTTTTCCGGTTCAGCAAACAAGATTTGCTGAAAAACAACTTCCAAATACTCCACAATACCTCTGATGCTCTCCACAGCACTAGTGCTCACCTCCATGCCTTCCACAATCTTTTCCTCATCGCACACTGTCCTTCTACCTCCCACTGCACTGTGAATGAGATGTGGGCATTCCAAAAAGAATAGGAGAAGTTCCCCAGTGTTCTGGCCAAATATTCCCTAGTCAGTATGAATACCATACTCAAGCCTCCCCTGCAAAGAAGTAATTGGCCTAGTGCAACCAACCCAGTCAACAAAAAGTACAAATAAATAAATAAATAATAGTTGCCACAATATCTCAGTTATTTCATTTTATCTTCGTACTCTGTTTTAATGCATCAGAATCATTAAATGTTTATGTTTATTATATCTGACTGTACATGCCATTGTCAAATAACTTTGGAGCTTTTTTCCCCAGAATCCACTTTGAGACCCCCTTTTCATGAGTCAAGCTAGATATAAGGAAATATTTTTTTTTAACTTCTATGTAAATAGAATGGCAGCACTGTGAGACACAGGCATCATGCACAGCTTCCAGTACCTATTTGCACTTTCACTGTTTTGCTCAAATTACTCTTGATTTGCATTTTCAGAGCAGCTCTTACCTCTTTAACAGCTGTTGCAAATGTTCAGCAAAATAAAATAGCTGAACTGCATGTTTTAAAGCTTCTGATTTTTAGTCCAAGTGCTGATAGACTCTCTTTTACATTTTTCCTGAGGCGTCAATACTATCATTGTAATCCAGGAGCTGTTAACTGACCACTCTTGTTTCTACTTCAAAAAACTTTTAACAGATACTTTACTTTGCTATTCACCAGAGTTTGCAATGCAATGATGTGTGTTTCATCTTGAATGTTAGCAAAATGTGCTGTATTTGTTTTAAAACTATTTTCCTTACAATGCAACACAGAACAAAATAAGTAAAACTTTCAGATCTTGCATTTGAGTTAATGATATTTTTTTCTCTTTCTACTGAGGCACAACTATTTTTATGCATGGCATTTTCTTTTTGTTGTATTGGTAGCTACACCCTTCACCTGTTACATTGTAGCATATCAACACTTCATTCAAACCATAATACTTGAGCATGACAAGTTAGCAGTTTTTCTATGCTGTGAACATTGTCAGGATTTGTAAGATTATGTCATTCACTTTTTTTCACAGGGAAAGGGTGTTTCCTTTTTAACAGTGGATTACAGGTGTGTTATTACCACATATCGTACCTTCTATACTTTACTGGTATGTTTTCTCTTTCGTACCCTATTTGCTCCACCAGCTAGGTACTGTGCCCCCATGTACCCCTACAAGAAAAGGAACCTGGAGCCACCAATGTCTGCAATATTTGCTACCTATACCTCACTGGTACATCATGAACTATTTTTTTGGTTTATTCCCAGATGTTTGGAAGTGTTCAGAATTAATCCCCCTCCCTATACAATGATATATCAGCTTCTTTCATGTCTCTTTCTCTATGTCTGTCTCATCACAGATGCTAAAAAATTCTTGAAAGGGCCATACCTTCACAACAACCCTCTAACAGTAACTCTTATGGTCTCCTCTGCAAACAACAATGTGGTTTTAGGAAGAAACATAGCATCATGCCTGCAACCTTTTCTTTGATCAATACTATCCTGCAAACAGCTAATAACAACAAGCTAACCAGGGATATATTTTCAACACCATCTAGAACCACAAACCTTTATCATAACTATTTGAATATGATCTGTCATCCGCCTCAGGCACATTGTTAAAATACTACTTCATCTGACTGGTACATCTGGGGTAAGGTAAATGACTTTATCCCACCCAGAACAAGCTGGTCCTGATGTATCTTAAGGCTCCATTCATCAGCCACTTTAATACAACATATTCATAAATTACTTCATGCTCTCTCTGCCCAGCATTTCTTGCATTTTTAGGCTGAAGACATGGTTATCTGATCTTTTGAGAAATCCTTCCTTAATATGAATAATATCTTACCCAGCAAACTTGACAAGTTCTAAGTCTAGATGAATACCTTAAGACTTACAATGAACTTCAAAAATACCAAGTTCACACCCTTTGAAACTGCTGGGCACTTCTCTACAGCCTGGAGCAGATGCAATGCAAGGTGTGGGGGAGGGTGCTCATTCTTTGAGTAAAACATTCCAAACACTTGGGCTTCTTGCTCAGCCATCAGCTTACCTTTCCACTGCATTTTGATAAAGTATCTGTTAAACTCAAAGTGCTTTTGGGTAGCTGTCACAAAAATGTATCTTCTCATCCCTGAATCCAGAGTAACAGTGGCAAAAGGGGTTATGTCACCAGTCATGGAATATGTCTTGTCACTAACAAATACAGGCTCATTTTTTTTAACTGTAAAAAGACTGCAGGTTATGTTAAAAAAAATATCCGGATAATATGACTCAAACTCCTAAACAAGATTATCACTGCATTACATTCAATACATACCAGGGAACTACCTATCACCAAAAAGGCAAGCTTAGGGTCTTACTCCCTGAGCTACAACATCTTTTCTTAGAGCCGTGTCCCAACCTTTTTAAGAATCTAGCGATTTGCTTGCAGCTTGCATACCTGCTCTTCAAAGTCTGTAACTCTGGTGGCATTTCTTTAATTTTCAAATTATTTTTAAAAAGGACTTAGTCTGGGAATCCACAATCAAAAACTCAGTACCACTGTTTAAATGAAACTGCATCGTCCCACAAACAGTTTAAAAACAGTCTGCCCAGTTATTATCTAAGAGAAACTATATGTGGTTTTGTAACTCATTTGCTATTCATAACCAGGTACGTTATATAAATTAAGTCTAGACTCTGCCTAAGCATGTATAATGGATCACTAATTTGATATAATGGAGCTGATATATACTTTGTAATGTAATTGCAAATATTGTAATAATATTGTACTACATTAATGTGAGATACTTGTCTTAACCAGGGCCAGATCCAGCACTAGGCAACCTAGGCAGTTGCTAAGGGCCCAGTGCTGTCTGGGGGCCCTGCCACAACATTAATTTAATTTAAAAAAGAAGAAACTTTTTTGGCTCTGTACTGCTGTGCATCCAGTTGCTTTGCTTTATGAACTTGTCTCCTGATCTCAGTAGCGCATTCACTTGCTTTGCTTTAAGAACTTGTTTCCTGCTTTGATACAGAAATGACAGCACACACACACACACACACACACACACACACACACACACACACACACACACACACACCAGGGTGAGCACAAGATTTGATTTCACAGCCAAGCATCAGGGGAAACAGTCTCAAACAGATTTTCATTGTGAACCACTGGATGGAACAGAATACAGCAGTAGCAGATACTAGAACACTAGCATTAGATCTGCAGTCTGAACTAGTGGATGGAACTTTCAAACATACATGCATGGAGCAAATGCAAGCAAGGTGGCGAGGCAATAAACTCAAAGAGATTTGCAGTACTACTAGACGAAAAAGAATACAGCATTAGTATGTACAGAGCTTGGGCAACAGACTCAAATGGATTTGCAATACTACTGGATGGAACAGACCACAGCAATAGCTTGGGCTGAGCTGTTGCAACAGACTCAAATGGATATGCAGTACTACTGAATGGAGCAGAACACAGCATTAGCAGGTACAGAGCTACTAGAACACAACATTATTTATTTATGTATTTATTTATTTTACATTTGTTAACCGGGAAAGTCCAACTGGACACATGTCCTTTTTCAGCGGAGGCCCAGGGAGAAAAGCTCCATGTACACAGTAAAATATTACTTTAGATAGTTGATATGCAGTTAGATTACATGCAATCATATATAGTATCCATACACTTTTTCTATTAATAATGCTGTTGAAAAATAATACCTTAAAAAGAAAGAGTTTAGACATCAAATACTTCAGAGTTATTGGAATATATATACATTATAAAAAAGCTGGTAGGATGAAATATGTATAAAATATAGATTTGATAGGAAGGGTTCTGAGTAGAGGGGAGAGAGGATAGGTACAGATATGGAAATAATGAGATGAAAGTGGAGGAGCTGATAGAGATAGTAGTAGGTGTTAATGTCTAAAGGTAGGGTAAGCAGGTAGGTTGCAGACATATAGAGGAAGAGGAATAATTCAAAGGGTGTAAATAAGGATAGTATTGGTAGGTGGGCTGTACATAAAATCAGTTGGATATAGGAAAGGAAGAGAACACTTGGAGAAGCAGAGAGATGCAACAGGAGAAATTATACTGGGAAGTAGAGGAAGGAAGGAGAAGTAGTG
Source organism: Protopterus annectens (assembly GCF_019279795.1). Lineage (NCBI taxonomy): Eukaryota > Metazoa > Chordata > Ceratodontiformes > Protopteridae > Protopterus > Protopterus annectens. The sequence goes on along the minus strand of NC_056751.1, from coordinate 288,076,451 downwards.
GGGTGGGAATAGAGAGAGAGAGATGTATTGGTAGGCTGAAAGTACTAGTAGGAGATTAGTCTGGGTTGTTGCAGTTACATAACCAAAGACGCTGAAGATGGGATTTTATGGCTTTTTTGAAGGGGATGAGGGTAGTAATAGTTGTGATATTGGGGAGAGGCTGTTCCACTGCTTAGCAACAGAGTTACTGTAGAGGAAAGTGCCGGCAGAGTTATTGGTTTTTGTTACCTCTAGTAAGAGTTTCTGATCTGATCGTAGAATCGGCAATCTCTGCTTAACATACAAGGCCATGTCAAACCCAGAGCTGTTGGACATGCTACACTTAAAGAAATCCCAATCCCACAGAGCCACATGCTCCAGGGATCTAAACTTTGTCATCACAATAAACATAACATGTTGGAGGGATAGGCTCTTGACCCAGAGACTACCCAGACTCTAGAATAGACTGCCCATACATGTCAAGCAGAGCACCTCTTTGGCCCTCTTCAAAAGGAACCTTGACGATTGGATGGGAGAAAGGAAATTCACCCCAGGGATCACGTCAGTCGCCCTGCTAGACAGGGGTCCAGGGAAGTAAATAATGTGGAAAGAGCCAGGGAATTGTTATGGCTTGGCTTGTATAGGCCCTAGGGCTGATAGCTTAGTATCAACCTATGAACCTATGAATTCTAGCTTTAGTGCTTGGGTGAAGTAGGTTTTGTAGAGCAGGGATTTTGTCAGGGCAATGAAAAAGTTTGTGGGTTGTTATAAGTTGGTTATAAAGAATGAGATTGGGAAGTTCCAGCCAATCAAGAGCTTTTAGAGGAGTGCAGTGATGTGTTTAATGGGGCATATTTGTTGCAAATTTACTAGTTTTATTATAGCAGATTGGAAGAATGACAAGGTCTGATTTTCTTTTTTTTTTTCTTTTTTTTTTTTTTTTTTTTTCTTCAAAACAGGTTTATTGTTTTAACATATAAGAGAAATATCATAACAATTGTATACAAGTAATTAAAAATAGGTATTATTATAATATTCAACAAAACAACTAAAGTATTTACAAAGACATCCACTACAATCAGATCAATTAATTAAACTAAAATACCATGCTATTGAAATTAAAATTTTTTTAACAAATTTTGTAAATTATCCCATACAATAAAATAAGATGTTTTTCTATTTGTTCTTGTCCTAATTGTGTTTATTTCCATATGGCACACTATATTCATAACATTTTTAAATTCATTGAATGAAGGAGGTGTATCTGAAATCCAATTTCTAGTTATTATTTTCCTAGCCACTGCTAGAATAGACCATAACAAGGGAAGCTTAACCTTTTTAACACTTTGAGGTACAGGTGTGTTGAATAATATAAGAGATTTAGAAATAATGAAATTATCTGTAAAAGAGCCTGCAAAAATTCATTAATTGACTTCCAGTATTCTTTCAATTTTATACAGTCATAAAACATATGAGCCCAGTCAGCATTAATTTCTACATTACATCTCTTACATAGATTATCTTTATTATTTATTTTATTCATCATCAAAGGTGTATAAAAGATCTATGTAACAATTTCCATGTATAAAGTCTCCAGACAATGGAAGGCGTAGTTCTATAAGCAGATTCCAATATATATTGTTTATCTTGTTGATTTGGTGGGTCCCCATTAATAGAAGTGAAATAATTCCAGTATGAATCTACACTGTAAAAAGTTTCTTGTCTGATAACTTTATGTATGTATGAAAGTTTACCTTTATCAGAAACTTTATGTTGTAAATTCAATATCAAGTAATCAATCAGTGTTGGAATAGATTCTTTAACAGTTATAGACATTAAATCTATTTTATTAATGAGATGTTGTCTAAAGGTCTGAACCTCTAACCAGCAAGTTTCTCTTAGATCAAATTCTTGTTTTAAGAAATCTAGATTTTTAACTTTATTATCAGATATCAAATGATACCAGTACTTTAGATCATTATCTATAGCTAAATGAGTTCCTTCAGAAGTAGATGACAAAAGCATACCCTGAGTATACATTATAGGAAATACAATAAAATTCCATTCCCTATACTTAGGGTGCATGAATATAAAGTTACGATAACTAATAATATTATTAAATGGGTAACAAACCATATGTTTAGGTGTAATAGGTGAAGTACAAAATTCCTTTAGTAACCATAACATGGAGTTATTTACAATCATATTTTTATGTGTTAAGGAGATTTTCATGAAGTGTATACTAATTAGCTCCCAATAATCTTTCCATTTTGTGACATATGACTGATCTATTAATAAAGTAATAACTTTTACAATAGAAGAGATAGTATATAAATTAAAGTCTGGAAAAGAAATACCCCCTTGAGACCAGCTATTAGTATGTTTCTTTAATGCAATCCTAGGTCTATTAGGTGCCCATAAGAAATTTAACATTAGTGTGTTCAGTTTTTGATAATTATTTTTGTAGGTGGAAGTATTATTGATTGTATTAAGTATAAAATCTTGGGGAATATTATCATTTTAATAATTGTAAGTCTCTCCTCCATAGTAAAAAACATATTATTCCAGGTATTAAAAGATTTTGTATATTAAGAAAACAGGTATTATAATTATTATATATAATAGATTTAATATCTTTAGATAGTATTATACCTAAATAAGTTATCTGACCTGAATTGGGTACATATTTAGTAAAATCACTAATGAGAATTTTTTTTGTGTATATATAGGTAGTATTTTAGTTTTTCTTCATTGAATATTAAACCAGAAATACTTTTAAAATTCATCATGTTATCAAATAGAGACTGTATAGAAGAATTAGATCCTGCTGATGTAATTAGAACATCATCTGCAAAAGTTGAATTTTGGATGTTGTATTTTCATCTATTTCAAAACCCTCTATGTCAGTACTGTTTCTGATCAAATTAGCCCAAGGCTCCATTACTAAAGTGAATAATAGTGGAGAAAGTGGACATCCTTGTTTTGTACCTTTAAGAATGGGTATTTTTGTGAAACATATGTTCCTACCTTAATATAAGCCAACGTTCCTTTGTATAAATGTTCAATTAGATTTACAAATGCATCCGAGAAGTTTGTGCACTTCATTAAGGTAAACAGATAGTCCCAACTTACTGAATCAAATGCTGAACTTATATCAAGACTAATAAGTGTTAAATCTTTCTTTTTCCTATTTGCAAAATCTATTAATGTTAAAGTTCTTCTTATATTATCAAAAGTATTTCTATTTACAATGAAGCCTGTCTGATCTATATCTATAATGCCGAGAATGATTGTCTTCAATCTATCAGCAAAGATATTCATAAACATTTTATAATCAACATTAAGTAATGAGATGGGCGATATGAAGAACATCTAGTTGGATCTTTATTAGGTTTTAAAATTGGCGAAATAAATGTATATTGCCAAGATGGGGGGGGTTATTAACTCAGTTTGGGCCAAAATAAAAACCTTATGTATTAATGAATATGTATTTTTAGAAAGGATTTTATATATCTCTGGTATAATACCATCATTACCCGGTGCTTTGTTTGATTTAAGCTTATTTATTTGTGTAATAACTTCTGTATATGAAATACTCTTGTCCAATAGTTTAATCTGTTGTTTATTAAGCTTTTATTCATATTTGTGGTTATAAACTCCTTTATTTTATCTTTAGGTTCCATGTTAATATTATTATGGTTAATTTTGTGAAAGTGATTTCTAAATTCATCTAGTATTTCTGTTATACTAGAAACATTCTTCTTTTTCCTTAGAGAAAAGATTTCTTTGATATGGTTTTGTTTATTCAACCTTTTTGTTTTATTTTTAAGTCTATGTAAGTATTTGGGGCTTATTGAATAAGACAAAAACTTGTATTTCTCTAAAGTTATTTTAACTTTATGAGTTAAAATTTCTTTGTATTTCTCATTTAGTTTGTTTATTTCTTCAATAACTTTCTTGTCCATAATATTTTCTTTATTATTATGTTTATAAGAGTCTAATTTACTTTGAATATCTAACAATTCCTTATCCCAAGATTTCCTTTTATTATTATACCATCTGATACTTTGTCCATATAGATATGATTTTAAGGCATCCCAAACATAAACAATGGAGACTTCAGGAGTGTTATTTATGTCTAAAAATGTTTTACTTCTGAAAGTATATATTCTTTATAGTCTTTTAGTTGAGTTAAGTATGCTGGTATCCTTTTGATCTGAACATTATGAGTATTTTTTATCATGAATTCAAAAACAATTGAATTATGATCAGATATAGGACATGAAATGATTTTGGAATTAATTAAATCTGTTACCATCTGGTTAGAAATAAAGACCCTATCTATTTTTGAATAAGTTTTGTATCTGTTAGAAAAAAGGTGTATGGTAATGATTTTGAATCTATCTGATTATTAATATCATTCAAATGATAAGAATTAGCAAAATCCTTTAAATGTTTTGCATTAGATGTAATTCTTCTCTTTCCTATAGTGGTAGTATCACTTTCATGTAGTATACAATTAAAGTCACCAGCTAAAATAATATCTCCTATAGAGAATTATATGATCTTATCAAGATGATGTTTCACTGTATTAATACCAATTCCAGGTATCCAATATACATTAATTAAAGTGTAAGTCTTCCCATTAATTTGTATTGTAACCATACAAAACATTCCTTTGTCATCCTGATAAGACTTAATGGTTTTAGGAATGGACATACTTTTATTCCATAAAATAGCCACTCCTCTTTTTTTCTGAGTATGCTCTGAACTAACCAATACTGTATATTTGTTTGTGGCTAGTTTATCAATATCTTTTTTCAAGAGATGGGTTTCTTGTAGGAAGACTAAGTTGGCCTTATGTAAATTAATGTATCTTATTAGGCTTGCCCTTTTACATGGATTATTCAATCCATTAATGTTTAAAGAAATTCCTTTTAAAGATGTCATTTGGCATTTTTAAAACTTAAGAATTTTATGATCAAAATAACAAATAACAAGATAAGTAATGTTACATCTCCTCCTTTAGGTGTACCTTTAAATATAGCTGTATTTATTGAATCTCTTATGGGATTTCGTATAGGATTCAATTTTGTTTGTAGTGACAATGAATGTACAAAATATATTGTGGATGTCAAAACTATATACAAATAACAATTAACAAGTGAAAATAATGTAAGGATTAAACCTTGCATCCAGCCTGGAGTTATAAACTCCAACTTAGAGTAGTATTTACCACTCAAGTTAACCCCTACCCTAAGCAGCAGTCGTCAGCTACCACCTTATCAATTTAATACTAGTTATATTTAACTGAAGTTAACAGTTTTCAATTCAATTATCTAGCAAGACAAGACTACACATTTGGTAAAACAGCATCATATAAACTAAAATAAACCTTTTTTTTTTTTTTTTTTTTTAAAAACTGTTCATACTACTATATACATCCATGTAACATAAAACACTTGTATTCAAATAGCATTCAAATAATCTTGATGTTAGAAATCAAGAGGAGAGAAAAATAAGTTCTAACATTCATTTAAATCAAAAACTTTGGCTAATATGATTCAGACATTACATATATTAGGATGCATCTATTTTCTGTCATGTAAATACAGTTAACAGCTTCCAAAAAAAACCTTGAATTGCTTGTATATGAGCATTTACTCAAACTCATTATTGCCAATAGAATAAAATATTGTATTCATA